>NC_057808.1:232457322-232517885 GCF_018294505.1 Triticum aestivum | reverse complement strand
GTTGGCTTCAGATAAAGAGTGAGGTGTCTATATTTGAGGGACTTTAGCGTAATTGAGATATACATGGTCCATAGTGTGTGCACTCAAGGTTGATCAATTTGTTTCACAGTTTGGACTATGAGATAACTATACTTTTGAACATGTGTGATATACTTTGATGTACCAGAATTACAAACCTAAGATTGGAATTTTGGAATTCGACTCCATCATTAGCTTTTGTAATTCATTTAAACGGAGGTACATTTTTAAGCCGGGATTTCGTGATTTCAAATTCATATATCAAACCTAGAGATATACACATACGGGCATGTTCAAACTTTATAATCATCCACTTTATTCATACACATACACATTTTTGCTTTTGTCATCATATTTAGGATAAACACATTTGGAATTTCATTTGAATTGGACCATATGATGGTATTTGCTTGTAGTAGCTCAATGATCCATATTTGAATTGAATGGACAATCTAAGTTTCGAGTTGGAGACATTGATTTTCAAAACTTGCACTTTTTTGCGTGCAAACCAAAAAAATTCTCGGCCATGATATCATAGTCGGCCGTACAAGAGCAGAATATAATTCCAGGCGCCAAAAGCTTTCAAACTTCCCGCTCACATCGAAATATCTCGCGCCCGAAAGTTTAGCCCTGCGATATTCCTGTTTTACCCCTGCCACATGAACGGAAAAGGGCTGCTTTGGTAACTCCATTGTTTTTCCCTCTTTGCCCCCAACATTCTTCCCCATAGCCCCTCCCCTTCCCCTCCCCGACCCCCCCAACCACGGCAAGCCGCCGAATCTAGTCCTCCACCGCAGCGGTGGACCTCACACCCCGACGGATCTACCTTCCGTACCTTGGAACCCCCAACTGCCAACTCACCACTTCACCGGAGCCGCTTCAGCGACTGGCTTGTACACCGCTCCAGATCTCCTTGACCGCCATCATGGTCCACCGCACCAGATCTGCTTAACTGGCGCCCTCGTCCACCACAGTGTAGGCCCTTCACTGATTCCCTCATCCGTCCCTTCGCTGGCCCTTCATACAAGCCCTCGTCCGCCGCAACAGATCCGCCTCACCAAAAGCACTGTACAATGCGCCCGCCGAAGCCTTCATCCACTGCACCGGACCCGCTCCACGGACGCCATATTCAACTCCACCGGCCCTGCTTTACCGATGCCGCAACCTCATCAGGTTATTTCGATCTGTACTCCTTCGGTTTTTCTCTTTATCGTGCAACTGTTCACTTACCATAGATGAGCTTTCTTGTATGTCGACAGGTGCCGCAACCGTAGCACCGGAGCCGCTTCAGCGACGGCGACAGCCGGCCCAAACTCAACCGCAACACGAGCACCATCGACGATCCTTAGCTATCAAGTATGCCAACGATACCCATACGCCACCGAGAATCAGGTACTATTATCCAACGGCCGGCGCCTACGTTCACTTTCTTAGTATAAGCACCGCACCTTTGAATTTCTTCAGGGCATCATTCAATTTTTCATGAGACGCATTATTCTGCTTGCACTTGTAGGGCCATACTTCTGGTAGTGAACATGTTACATGTGCTAAATTACATACCAGTGCACATATAGTTAATATGCTTTAGTTTTGTCCTAAGTATTACTGTACTTCCTAGATATCACTGCCTACTATTTTACTTCTTGCATGCT
The DNA here is from genome assembly GCF_018294505.1 of Triticum aestivum. Classification (NCBI taxonomy): domain Eukaryota; kingdom Viridiplantae; phylum Streptophyta; class Magnoliopsida; order Poales; family Poaceae; genus Triticum; species Triticum aestivum. The sequence goes on along the minus strand of NC_057808.1, from coordinate 232,516,215 downwards.
ATATTTATGATAATGGTGTTGTTCTGATGCCACCTATTGGTTCCATCAGACTGCTTCATGTTCTCTATGCTTAATTACACATCAGCAAACTAGCATGTGGTTCCGCTGGTTTTTGTTCGTTTTACACTACATTTTCTGATGCTAGCTATTACATCACTGCTACGAGCCTCTGTTCATTACTTTTTTGTGTGTTCTTGATCTTCCCAAGTTGCATGAATAATTTGATGCTTCTATTAATTATGGAGCTACCAACCCCATCAAGCAAAATATTTGTTCTTTTGGGGCTGGCACCTCGAACAAGCATAAAAATAAAGGGAAGCAGATATATTGTCGTGTATGCACACACCCTTCTTTCATTAGTTTAGATGAACCATTGATGATCAATTCGAACCAGTGCATGCGATTAAAATTAATTTTACCTAAATAGAGGGTGCAGAATAAACTACAACAAGTAGATTTGCAACCACGGGATGCTGACGATATCTTCAAAGGACATTGCAACAGCAGCGAGGCTTCACAACAACATATGGTAAGCCAGTGTGTTTTAGTACATGTGAAATGTAATGCATGTGGGCTGCTTTCTTGGCTTGTGCCCTCAACCTGTAATCCTACAGAATAACAAATAGTTCAGTTGTCTGCTTTGTTGTATTGCTTGATTCGAATGCTTGTTTGTTACTTGTTACGCTATACCTGAGTTGGCCAATATGTTAGCAGTGCCTGCTGTACTATCGTAAAGAAATGCATGCCTAGTTCATTTGAGTCCTTAACTTTTCCTCTGAACTTCATCACAAGACTGTCTTCGTAGTTTATATGAGGCCACACTGTTAAGTGCTTTCTCAGATTATTTCAACTGCTTAGATGCCTTGGCAACTTAAATATAGCGGTGGTACACTCGCTTTCAACTAGGGATGTCAACTGGGTCCCGGTTAATCCCGATTAAAGTCCACTAGTGGTATGATAGTTCAAAAGAGTTTTTGTTTTTTGAGGAAAATGAACCAGGGAGCTAGCAAAAACTAACTAGATGGGACTGGCGGATGTCGTTTATTTGCCACTTACATCCCTAGTTTCATCTTACCATTTTAATTTCTTTTTGGCTGATGCTGCTTCGAACCATTTAAATATAGCTTGCCATGCTCGGCAATAATTCGTATGTTGTTTACCATGTAAGCTTACTGCCTGGATCATGTGATGACTATCTCTTAATTATCTCCAGCGGAAACCTTTCAGGATGCCGTTCACACTAGGAGACAATGTACAACCCCAGTCTATTTGTGGAAGCAGTGCGCCATCCATGTTACCAGATGGCAGCAGTTCAGAGGCAACACCGCCGGAGAGCAGTCTGGGCACAGATATTATAGTTCTTGAGGCTCTACTAGAGGCAGAAAGAGATGGTGTGGCTGCCATGAATGAGGTAATCTCGATCTTGAAGATGGAAATTATGCAATTAGCTGCACGCATTATGCAAGCAACCCAAGAATTGGAGGAAGTAAGAATGTTGCATTTGAAGACGGAGGAGGTCCTGCTGCTTCTGCTATCTGAAGCCCAGGTTAATCCCAGTTCTTCTTTAGATAGCAGTTGAAATTGTCATTAGATTATTGTACTTGCATGTTGTGTCATGTCTCTGAATGGATTATGTTGTAAGACCCCCTATGTTGTCCATGTGTTGTAATGATCCAAATTTTTTAGGCGAGGTAATCCTCAATACTTGTATGATTGACATAAGGTGAACTGTTTTTCGTGTGAGCATATTGTATTGGATGAAATAATTGTTTGACTCAAAGTGTATCCAACCTACTGAATTCGAAGATCACGGCATTCTAAATCATAATCATATATAAGGGTGGAATAAATCTTTGTTGTGGTTTTGAAGAAATAAATAACAAAACGTAGAATTATCTGGGGATATTCGTAATCGAATAAAAATTGGATTTGGATTTAGTTGCCAGGGCCCAGGGCAAACGTGAATGCTAATTCTCCCAAGTTTTGAACGAAGCGGCTAAACACCCACTATCATTTGTGGGCTGCCCGAAGCAAGTGTTTGCGAGATGGAAATTACTTTCTACCCCTGACACTTGACATCATTATCGACCGGATTTACACTACTGTCGATAGGGGTAGACTAGTAACTTCAATCAGACGTGACACGATGGCCTCTGAGCCCATTCAGACACGGTGGGCGGCAAACGTGGGCGGCAAAACACATTTGATTCAAGCTCGTCCAAAAGACATGTGTCTCTCCCTCCATTTCCCCATTCATCCACGGTGGGCAGCAAAACAAACTCTCCTCGTCCGAAATCGATGTAGGCTAATATTTTAAATAGGGGCAGATGTGTAACTTCCCTCAGACGTGACACAACTGCCCTACCTGTCAGCCCTGTTCATACACCGTGGGCGCCAACCGTGGGCGGCAAAACACCCTCTCCTCGCCCGAAATCGTTACCGGCAAATATTTGGGAGATGCGAGATCACCGTCCTATCCCCAACCGACGTGATGTCCGAAATTTTAAACGGGGGATAAGTTTGTAACTTTCCCACATTTCAGACAAGCGCGTCCCAAAGTTTGAGATCCCCCTCCCCCTCCATTTCCCCATTCACACACCGTCGGCGCCATGACAACCTCCCCACTGCGGCCAGCCTCCTCCGTCCGCCACCCCATCCTCCACCTTGCTGGAGCCGCTACCCCTACCCCGTCGTCCACTGAAAGAGATGGACGTCTCTCATACATGGCGCCGGACCAGGATCCTTTCATCGCATCGTCTCGCTTCATCGGCGCCGTCGTCCACTTTGTCGTTGCCGCTCCTACGACTGCCTCGTCCACGGCAATGGGATTTATCCCCCAACCCGGCCGTCTGCCATCTAAAGTCTTCTTCCCCGCCGCCGACAGCCATCGCACCCGCAGCACCCTCAACGTATCAGCAGGGGCCTACACGGTGTCGCAAGAGAGGTGGTACTCTTGCATATGTGCTTAAGTTATTGATCTCACCCGGAAAACAGATCTTAAATTGTTTACTGTACTTTTCTTGTCCGTACCAAATGGTAGTGGCTAGTTGAATGCAAACATTGGTTGCGAAGTAGCTTTGTCCGGTTTGCACCTTCAGATCTGCCATGTCACGGTCACTATACTCGTAAAGCTTATGGTTTCCCCCCTTTATATTCACTACCATCATCGTAGGTGCTTCACTGCTTTGTGTCGTGCTAGCACTGCTCCTCAAGACCTCAACCCATCAAGCGAAACAACATGCCACTCATAATTCCAAAGCTTACATGTTGAAATACGAATCTGATATGATGCTCATATTACTAAAATAGAGAATGTTTAATTGGTCACCTAATGTTCCTATATTCGTTTCGAAAAGCATGTGCGCCACCCACTGGTCCAGCTAGTTCCACTTTCCTGATTTTACTCTTGATGCTTAGGGTTTTCCCCTTTTATGTACTCTACTATGATCTGCGTAGGTGCTTTCTGTCATACTAGCATTACTCCACCCTTCAAGCTAAACAACACAACACTCAAAATTCCAAAGCTTAGTTGTTCAAATATGATTGTGATATGATACTGATATTATTTAACAGACACATTTAGTTGGTTAGCTAAAGGTTCCACTTGAGTTTCCAAATGCATGTCGCGACATATAGAGAGACAGCAGAATTGCATTTCTTTGTCACTTGTTGACTGTACTTTCTTGTCCATACCAAATCTTAGTTGTTATTTCAAAGCAAATATCGGTTGCTAACTACCCTTTGCGCGGTTTGTAGCTTCAGATCTGCCATCCCACTGCCACGGTCAACACTATACTCATCATGCTTACGGTTTCCCCATTTTATGATGACCACGATCAGCCTACGTGGTTCGTGTCGTAATAGCACTGCTCCACCCATCGAGCTAAACAAGCTTAGTTGTACAAATTCAAATCTGATATTATGCTGATATTAGTAAAACTGAGAGATTTTTAATTGGTCAGCTAAATGTTCCTACTTTAGTTTCGAAATGCATGTGAGCCACATATGGAGAGACCGGAAGGAGTAGTATTTCTCTGTGCGCTCTGGTTCATCATGGGTGGCCAACCAACATTGTATAGAAAGACTTGTAATATCTTCAATATGCTTGCTCTTCTGCTCTTCTTTAAGATGATCCTCTTCTCTTGCGATCGACTGGTCAGGTCGAGATATTCTCCCTTAGTATATTTTGAATCTGTCAGGTCAGGTCGACTTGTTCTTCTTTACTATATGTTGAAGCTATCATCTGCGAAGTAACATCACTTCTGGAGCTCTCATATTTTGAGTAGTAGGCCACATTATATTAATGCACACACCGAATTACAACATGCATGGAACCTTTTAGAAGAATTGCAGAGATAGCACAAAGGGGTTTACAGGGAGGAAGTATTGGATTAGAATCACTTCTGCATTACAAAGATAATCTCACTTGTTTTTATGTTTTCATGCATGTCAGGTATTGAACATTATCAAAATGAATATGAGAATAGGCGCATGAGAGGAATATTGCGGAACAATCCACTGGCTAACAAACTTGGCATGGTGGAGGATGGCCTATCTTATTCACCCATCAAGGTGCATGCTCTAACTTGGCAAGGTTGTATTGGTCGCACATATTTTGCATCTGACCTCTTGCATTACTTCTACTTTGTTACACCATCTGCTTAGTCTAAGCATCATATATGAGTATATGCCATACCTATCCATTTTCTGTACCTATTCCATGTGTCGTCATACTATGTTTTTCCAGTCAAATGTTGTTCTTTCGTAATAGATGTCCAAAAGGAAGAGGGTGATTGCAGATCCTCAAGGAGTACAAACTAGGTATTTGGAAAAGCTAGTGATACCTGTTAGATCAGATAGATCAGCAGCCACAGAAAACACAGGCCCAACTGTAACAGACTTTACCCCTACTCCAGTGGCCAAACTCCTATTAGAACTGCTGATAGCCCAGCGTCAGGTACTGTCTATGATATCAATTCAAAATTTGAACTCCTAAATTTCTGCATGTGCCTTACCTTCTCTCTTGTATGAAAACTAATTTCAGATGAATCTCCTTGCTCAAAGGATCATAGGATCTCACGACAATACTGGACTCTGCATTGCTCTTGTCAGTACCTCTTGCCCTTTGTCAGCATACTTACACTCATTGCTATTTGATTATGTAGCATCACTGTAAATGTTCGCTTCTTTATCCTCCCTTTGCTTGAAATTATAAGATCTATATTTACTCTTAGATAAATGTATAATTAACACAATGGTTATGAAGTTTTGGATTGCTCATGTAAGTACCTCTTGTCATGTACTCCGTATGTTTCGAATTAATTGTTGATCAATTGGATGTATTTAGAACTTAATAGTGCTAGATACATCCATTTGAGCAACAACTAATAACGGACGGTGGTGGTATTACTGTACATGCATTGCGAGATAGTTGATTGTCTAGCATTACTCTGCATCTTATCTGCCCTGCCCTCCACTTTCTCCAAATTATCATATCTACATTTACTCTTACCAAAATGTTGAATAAAGCCAATGCCACTTCACGTTGATGTCTGCATTCCTCTTGCCAGTACCTTTTGCCTTGTAACGCTGTACTTAATTAATTGCTATTTGATTATGTATCATCAGTCTGCACCTGAGCTTCATTATCCTCTATTTCTTCCAATATTATTTGATCTATATTTACTCTTTGCAAAATGTAGAATAATGGCAACGCTTATAAAGAATTTTCTTTGGGGAATTTATTGAATTATCTTTCCATCAACATGGAGAAGGGCTTTGTCCAGCCCGTGTTAACATGTAATGTAAGTTCATCCTTCTCCAGCCTTCAAACTTTGTTCTAGTATAGATTTGGATAGGCATCATTTCCTCCGCTGCTATTTACATCTGATTGGATGTTTGCAACAACTACTAGTTTTAAATTGTAGTTGTAAAAACATGTTCCTTATGCAGAACAGATCCATTTATTTGCTTATATAATTGTGAAACCTGTTACGTGTCTCCTTGTTTCTCTTTCAGAGTCGTATCTCTTATGCCAGGCAGAACTTTAGGAAAGATAGTGAGCCAAACCATCTTGAGGACAGCGAGATGACCCCAAGGTCCTGTCTTGATGAAGACAGTGAGTTGAAGCTACTCACCAACAGGTGTGAGACAACCTCTGTGAAGTCGCTGCCTTAATCAGTTCGACTTCTTCAGTCTCAACTTAAACCGGAAAGGCTTGCTTCAGCTCAGCTTCGACTTGAATTCAAAGATGTAATGAAGATGTCAGGGGACTACCTTGCGCACTATGGTGCCATACAGCTAGGGATGAAGCATCTATCGTTGACACAACTGAGGTCTCATCAGCTTGTTCGGCTGCTTGCGGGGCCCGAGCTTGCCAGGTCTAGTGCCTTTTGAAGTGCTCTCAGTTTTGTATATTCTTTTGTCGGCGCGTTTATATGCACTGGTGGCGACCTTTGATGCCCAGTGTATGTAATCCGTGGTCATGTTGCGCTTTATTATCACCGGTAGCGAACTTTGATTCCCAGTGGATGTAATATGCCGTAATTTCTTTGTTGTTGTCGGCGTTCTGGGAACGGGGGTCCCCAGACTTGCCTGCCTGCGACCCATGGCGTGGCTATGCTGCAGGCATGTACGACCCATCTTCGTCAACAAAGCATTCAAGACCCTCGCGAGGGGTCAAGCCTCGCGAGGCGGACGATGCAAGACCTCCTTAGGAGCGGCCTCACCATGCTGCCTCGCGAGGAGCGGAGAAATCAAGGCAGGGCAAACCTCGCGAGGCTCTCGTGACGTGAGCCATGACGATAAAGATCAGGCAAGCGCCAGCGCGCGCATCGTCCTTGTTTCCTCTTTGGTGCTAAGGAGGCAAGCGCAGGCATGGAGTACTGAGGCATCAAGCAAAGGTTTCCATATCAGTGCAACGAGACCAAGACCAGCAAGACGGCAGGACAGAGGTCACCGTGGAGCCCAAGACGGCGTCATCACCAGAGCCTTTCGCAGGTGAAGACCGCTTTTGTCAGGATAAGCTGTACTAGCTGTCCCCTTTCATATTGGCCGTTGTTGGCTCCCTTCCTGCTCAATATTTGGGGAGAGGACAAGGTCCTATATAAGTAGAACTAGCCACCACAGTAGGGGGCATCTAATAACCCATTGTGAGGCATCTCACGAACACAAGTTCGCCAAGCACAAGAACACCTCAACCTCAGGAGGCTGTTCTTCCCCTTGTACTGTTCATCATCAGCCCAGGAGGCAATCCACCACCACCACACTGGAGTAGGGTATTACACCACAACGGTGGCCCGAACCAGTATAAATCTTGTGTCTTTGTGTTGTGAGTTCCTCATGTTCGTCCGCGAGATCTTACCAAGCTAGGGCGTAGATCGGTAGGGAGGAAATCTCCGCGTGCACCCCAGTGTTCGAACCTTGAGTGTTTTGCCGGAACCCGTGATCCGACATTTGGTGCGCCAGGTAGGGGTGTGCCGGAGCTTCCTTTCCGTCGTTTCACGTCCAGTTGCTCTGTCGTCTCCATGGCGGACGCTCGTCGTGCTCGTGCTGAGCGCCGGGCTGCCCTAGCCACCCGCGTCGCTCAGACAGCTCCCGTTGGTGGGCCACCTCGTCGTTCCCCGTCTCCTGCCGCCAACGCCGCCACCGGCCCGGCAGGGAACGAGCAGCAAGCGTCTTCGCTGCACCCCTCGGTGCGGCGGGATGGCCGCACCGCCACCCCATCGCTGACCCCGGCCGGCTCCTCATCCCACGCTCGTCGTGCTCCCATGGACGCACGGGCCGCGCTCCTCATGGCGCACGAGCTCCTGCGCTACCGCCCGGTCGACGACCTCTACAAGGACTGGCTCGACCGCATCACCGAGCTCGTCCACACCGCAGGGGGCTCCCCTGTGCCATCCCTCTCTCCGCCTCACCCTCCGCCAGCTACGGGCGACGTAGCTCACGGAGCGCCTTGATACGTCTCCAACGTATCTATAATTTTTGATTGTTCCATGCTATTATATTATCTGTTTTGGATATTTATGGGCTTTATTAAACACTTTTATATTATTTTTGGGACTAACATTTTAACCCAGAGCCCAGTGCCAGTTTCTGCTTTTCCCTTGTTTCAGTGTTTCGCAGAAAAGGAATATCAAACGGAGTCCAAACCGAATGAAACCTTCGGGAGAGTTATTTTTGGAACGGAAGCAATCCAGGAGACTTGGAGTACACGTCAGGGAATCAACGAGGAGAGCACGAGGCAGGGGGCGCGCCTACCCCCCCCCCCCCAGGCGCGCCCTCCACCCTCGTGGGTCCCTCGTGGCGCCCCTGACCGACTTCTTTCGCCTATATATATCCATATACCCTAAAACCATCGGGGAACAGAATAGATCGGGAGTTCCACCGCCGCAAGCCTCTATAGCCACCAAAAACCAATCGGGACCCTGTTCCAGCACCCTGCCGGAGGGGGGATCCCTCACCGGTGGCCATCTTCATCATCCCGGCGCTCTCCATGACGAGGAGGGAGTAGTTCACCCTCGGGGCTGAGGGTATGTACCAGTAGCTATGTGTTTGATCTCTCTCTCTCTCTCGTGTTCTTGATTCGGCACGATCTTGATGTATCGCGAGCTTTGCAATTATAGTTGGATCTTATGATGTTTCTCCCCCTCTACTCTCTTGTAATGGATTGAGTTTTCCCTTTGAAGTTATCTTATCGGATTGAGTCTTTAAGGATTTGAGAACACTTGATGTATGTCTTGCCGTGCTTATCTGTGGTGACAATGGGATATCACGTGATCCACTTGATGTATGTTTTGGTGATCAACTTGCGGGTTCCGCCCATGAACCTATGCATAGGGGTTGGCACACGTTTTTGTCTTGACTCTCCGGTAGAAACTTTGGGGCACTCTTTGAAGTACTTTGTGCTGGTTTGAATAGATGAATCTGAGATTGTGTGATGCATATCGTATAATCATACCCACAGATACTTGAGGTGACATTGGAGTATCTAGGTGACATTAGGGTTTTGGTTGATTTGTGTCTTAAGGTGTTATTCTAGTACGAACTCTATGATAGATCGAACGGAAAGAATAGCTTCGTGTTATTTTACTACGGACTCTTCAATAGATCGATCAGAAAGGATAACTTTGAGGTGGTTTCGTACCCTACCATAATCTCTTCGTTTGTTCTCCGCTATTAGTGACTTTGGAGTGACTCTTTGTTGCATGTTGAGGGATAGTTATATGATCCAATTATGTTATTATTGTTGAGAGAACTTGCACTAGTGAAAGTATGAACCCTAGGCCTTGTTTCCTAGCATTGCAATACGTTTACGCTCACTTTTATCACTTGTTACCTTGCTGTTTTATATTTTCAGATTACAAAAACCTATATCTACCATCCATATTGCACTTGTATCACCATCTCTTCGCCGAACTAGTGCACCTATACAATTTACCATTGTATTGGGTGTGTTGGGGACACAAGAGACTCTTTGTTATTTGGTTGCAGGGTTGTTTGAGAGAGACCATCTTCATCCTACGCTTCCCACGGATTGATAAACCTTAGGTCATCCACTTGAGGGAAATTTGCTACTATCCTACAAACCTCTACACTTGGAGGCCCAACAACGTCTACAAGGAGAAGGGTGCATAGTAGACATCAAGCTCTTTTCTAGCGCCGTTGCCGGGGAGGTGAGTGCTTGAAGGTATATCTTTAGATCTTGCAATCGAATCTTTTAGTTTCTTGTTTTATTACTAGTTTAGTTTATAAAATAAAACTACAAAAAATGGAATTAAGGTTGCCTCATATGCTTCATCTTTTTAATATCTTTCGTGAAAATAAGGATTCCGATAATTGTGCCAAAGTGTTAGAAGAAGAATGCATTAGAATGTTTGGCACTAAATCCTTGTATGATGAGCATGATTACAATATTGTTAGTATGAATTCTTTGAATACCCATGATGCTAATGATATGGAAAGCCACAAGCTTGGGGAAGCTATGTTTGATGAATATGATATTTTTAGTCCCCCAAGTTTTGATGAGCAAATTTATTATGATGATAGCATGCCTCCTATTTATGATGATTATTGTGATGACACGTATGCTATAAAGAATAAAGATAACCATGAAACTTGTCATCTTGATTTTAGTTTTCAATTGGATTATGCCTCACATGATAATTATTTTGTTGAGTTTGCTCCCACTATTATTCATGAGAAGAATTTTGCTTATGTGGAGAGTAGTAAAATTTCTATGCAAGTAGATCATGAAAAGAATGCTTTATGTGCTGGTTATATTGTTGAATTCATTCATTATGCTACTGAAAATTATTATGAGGGAGGAATGTATGCTTGTAGGAATTGCAATAATATCAAGTTTCCTCTCTATGTGCTTAAAGTTTTAAAGTTATGCTTGTTTTGCCTTCCTATGCTAGTTGATTATTGTTCCCATAAGTTGTTTGCTCACAAAATCCCAATGCATAGGAAGTGGGTTAGACTTAAATGTGCTAGTAATATTCTTCATGATGCTCTCTTTATGTTTCAATTCTTATCTTTCATGTGAGTATCATTCAAATCATCATGCCTAGCTAGGGGCGTTAAACGTTAGCGCTTGTTGGGAGTCAACCCAATTTTATTTTAGTTTTTTGCTTTTTGTTCCTGTTTAGTAATAAATAAATCATCTACCCTCTAGTTAGATGTGGTTTTATGTTTTAATTAGTGTTTGTGCCAAGTAAGACCTATAGGATCTTCTTGGATGATAGTTATTTGATCTTGCCGAAAATTCCAGAAACTTTCTGTTCACGAAAACAATTGTTTAAAATCACCAGAACGTGATAAAATACTGATTCCAATTGCAGCAGATCAATAATCAAATTGTCTAGGTCTTCCTATATTTGTAGAAGTTTTTGAGTTCCATAAGTTTGCGTTAGTTACAGATTACTACAGACTGTTCTGTTTTTGACAGATTCTGTTTTTCGTGTGTTGTTTGCTTATTTTGATGAATCTATGGCTAGTAAAATAGTTTATAAAACATAGAGAAGTTGGAATACAGTAGATTTAACACCAATACAAATAAATAATGAGTTCATTACAGTACCTTGAAGTGGTGTTTTGTTTTCTTTCGCTAACGGAGCTTACGAGTTTTCTGTTAAGTTTTGTGTTGTGAAGTTTTCAAGTTTTGGGTAAAGATTCGATGGAATATGGAATAAGGAGTGGAAAGAGCCTAAGATTGGGGATGCCCAAGGCACCCCAAGGGAATATTAAAGGATAACCAAGAGCCTAAGCTTGGGGATGCCCCGGATGGCATCCCCTATTTCGTCTTCGTTCATCGATAACTTTACTTGGAGCTATATTTTTATTCACCACATGATATGTGTTTTGCTTGGAGCGTCATTTTATTTTCTTTAGCTTTGCTTGCTGTTTGAATAAAATATTAAGATCTGAAATTCTTAAATGTTAGAGAGTATTCACATAGTTGCATAATTATTAAACTACTCATTGATCTTCACTTATATCTTTCGGAGTAGTTTGTCGTTTGCTCTAGTGCTTCACTTATATGTTTTAAAGCACAATGGTGTTTTATTTTGAAGAAATAGATGAACTCTCGTGCTTCACTTATATTATTTTGAGAGTCCTAAACAGCATGGTAATTTGCTTTGGTTATGAATTTAGTCCTAATATGATGGGCATCCAAGATAGGTATAATAAAAACTTTCATATAAAGTGCATTGAATACTATGAGAAGTTTGATTCCTTATGATTGTTTTGAGATATGAGGATGGTAATATTAGATTTATGCTAGTGATTAGTTGTGAATTTGAGAAATACTTGTGTTAAAGTTTGTGATTCCCGTAGCATGCACGTATGGTGAACCGTTATGTGATGAAGTCGGAGCATGATTTATTTATTGATTGTCTTCCTTATGAGTGGCGGTCGGGGACGAGCGATGGTCTTTTCCTACCAATCTATACCCCTAGGAGCATGCGTGTAATACTTTGTTTCGATAACTTGTAGATTTTTGCAATAAGTATATGGGTTCTTTATGACTAATGTTGAGTCCATGGATTATACGCACTCTCATCCTTCCACCATTGCTAGCCTCTCTAATACCGCACACCTTTTGCCGGTATCATACACCCACCATATACCTTCCTCAAAACAGCCACCATACCTACCTATCATGGCATTTCCATAGCCATTCCGAGATATATTGCCATGCAACTTTCCACCGTTCTGTTTATTATGACGCGCTCCATCATTGTCATATTGCTTTGCATGATCATGTAGTTGACATCGTATTTGTGGCAAAGCCACCATTCATAATTCTTTCATACATGTCACTCATGAGTCATTGCACATCCCGGTACACCGCCGGAGGCATTCATATAGAGTCATTTTTTGTTCTAAGTATCGAGTTGTAATTCTTGAGTTGTAAGTAAATAAAAGTGTGATGATCATCATTAGAGCATTGTCCCAGTGAGGAAAGGATGATGGAGACTATGATTCCCCCACAAGTCGGGATGAGACTCCGGACTAAAAAAAGGCCATAAAAAAAGAGAAAAGGCCCAAATAAAAAATGAGAGAAAAAGAGAGAAGGGACAATGCTACTATCCTTTTACCACACTTCTGCTTCAAAGTAGCACCGTGATCTTCATGATAGAGAGTCTCCTATGTTGTCACTTTCATATACTAGTGGGAATCTTTCATTATAGAACTTGGCTTGTATATTCCAATGATGGGCTTCCTCAAAATGCCCTAGGTCTTCGTGAGCAAGCGAGTTGGATGCACACCCACTTAGTTTCTTTTTGAGCTTTCATACACTTATAGCTCTAGTGCATCCGTTGCATGGCAATCCCTACTCACTCACATTGATATCTATTGATGGGCATCTCCATAGCCCGTTGATATGCCTAGTTGATGTGAGACTATCTTCTCCTTTTTTGTCTTCTCCACAACCACCATTCTATTCCACATATAGTGCTATGTTCATGGCTCACGCTCATGTATTGCGTGAAGATTGAAAAAAGTTTGAGAACACCAAAAGTATGAAACAATTGCTTGGCTTGTCATCGGGGTTGTGCATGATTTAAATATTTTGTGTGATGAAGATAGAGCATAGCCAGACTATATGATTTTGTAGGGATAGCTTTCTTTGGACATATTATTTTAAGAAGACATGATTGCTTTGTTAGTATGCTTGAAGTATTATTGTTTTCATGTCAATATTAAACTTTTATCTTGAATCTTATGGATCTGAATATTCTTGCCACAATAAAGAAAATTACATTGAGAATTATGTTAGGTAGCATTCCACATCAAAAATTCTGTTTTTATCATTTACCTACTCGAGGACGAGCAGGAATTAAGCTTGGGGATGCTGATACGTCTCCAACGTATCTATAATTTTTGATTGTTCCATGCTATTATATTATCTGTTTTGGATATTTATGGGATTTATTAAACACTTTTATATTATTTTTGGGACTAACCTATTAACCCAGAGCCCATTGCCAGTTTCTGTTTTTTCCCTTGTTTCAGTGTTTCACAGAAAAGGAATATCAAACGGAGTCCAAACCGAATGAAACCTTCGGGAGAGTTATTTTTGGAACGGAAGCAATCCAGGAGACTTGGATTACACGTCAGGGAATCAACGAGGAGAGCACGAGGCAGGGGGCACGCCTACCCCCCCCCCCAACAGGCGCACCCTCCACCCTCGTGGGCCCCTCGTGGCTCCCCTGACTGACTTCTTTCGCCTATATATATATCCATATACCCTAAAAACATCCGGGAACATAATAGATCGGGAGTTCCGCCGCCGCAAGCCTCTGTAGCCACCAAAAACCAATCCGGACCCTGTTCCGGCACCCTGCCGGAGGGGGAATCCCTCACCGATGGCCATCTTCATCATCCCGGCGCTCTCCATGATGAGGAGGGAGTAGTTCACCCTCGGGGCTGAGGGTATGTACCAGTAGCTATGTGTTTGATCTCTCTCTCTCATGTTCTTGATTCGGCACGATCTTGATGTATCGCGATCTTTGCTATTATAGTTGGATCTTATGATGTTTTTCCCCCTCTACTCTCTTGTAATGGATTGAGTTTTCCCTTTGAAGTTATCTTATCGGGTTGAGTTCTTAAGGATTTGAGAACACTTGATATATGTCTTGCCGTGCTTATCTGTGGTGACAATGGGATATCACGTGATCCACTTGATGTATGTTTTGGTGGTCAACTTGCGGGTTCCGCCCATGAACCTATGCATAGGGGTTGGCACACGTTTTCGTCTTGACTCTCCAGTAGAAACTTTGGGGCACTCTTTGAAGTACTTTGTGCTGGTTTGAATAGATTAATCTGAGATTGGGTGATGCATATCGTATAATCATACCCACAGATACTTGAGGTGACATTGGAGTATCTAGGTGACATTAGGGTTTTGGTTGATTTGTGTCTTAAGGTGTTATTCTAGTACGAACTCTATGATAGATCGAACGGAAGGAATAGCTTCGTGTTATTTTACTACGGACTTTTCAATAGATCGATCAGAAAGGATAACTTTGAGGTGGTTTCGTACCCTACCATAATCTCTTCGTTTGTTCTCCGCTATTAGTGACTTTGGAGTGACTCTTTGTTGCATGTTGAGGGATAGTTATATGATCCAATTATGTTATTATTGTTGAGAGAACTTGCACTAGTGAAAGTATGAACCCTAGGCCTTGTTTCCTAGCATTGCAATACCGTTTACGCTCACTTTTATCACTTGTTACCTTGCTGTTTTATATTTTCAGATTACAAAAACCTATATCTACCATCCATATTGCACTTGTATCACCATCTCTTCGCCGAACTAGTGCACCTATACAATTTACCATTGTATTGGGTGTGTTGGGGACACAAGAGACTCTTTGTTATTTGGTTGCAGGGTTGTTTGAGAGAGACCATCTTCATCCTACGCCTCCCACAGATTGATAAACCTTAGGTCATCCACTTGAGGGAAATTTGCTACCGTCCTACAAACCTCTGCACTTGGAGGCCCAACAACGTCTACAAGGAGAAGGGTGCGTAGTAGACATCACGCCTCCACCACCTCTGCCCCAAGACGGTGCCCTAGCGCCAAGGCGTGTGGCCCCATGACGCGACCCGCACTGTCCCGCGCCCGCGCGCGAAGAAAGAAGCTGCCAAGAAGTCCCTCGACCGCAAGAGAACGCTCCGCCGCTCCTCGCACCGCCGCGCCAGGATCGTCCGCCGCGGCAGGACTCCGCGCCGCTTGCTGTGGCGGCACGTGGGCGTCAAGACCAAGCTCCACCTCCAAGACGGGCCCCGACGACCATGGCCGGCTGCCGCGCCTTCACCCCCGAGCTGCGTAGCATCGCCTGGCCGGGCAAGTTCAAGCCGGATCTGCCTCCTCGCTACGACGGCACCCCCGACCCCGCGGAGTTCCTGCAGCTCTACGAGCTGAGTATCGAGGCGGCCAACGGCGACGAGAAAGTCATGGCGAACTGGTTCCCTATGGCACTCAAAAACGGCGCCCATTCGTGGCTCCTGAACCTGCCTCCAGGCTCGATCTCCTCCTGGGACGAGATGCGCGACCGTTTCATCGCCAACTTCTAGGGCACTCGCGACGCTCGCCGGCCGCGGGTGACCTGCGCCGCGTCAAGCAACAACCGGGGAGACCCTTCAGAAGTTCATCCAGCGCTTCAACAACATTCGTCTCAAGATCCCCAAGGTGACGGACGAGGCCATCATCTCCGCGTTCTCTGATGGCGTCCGCGACGTCAAGATGAAGGAAGAGCTTGCTATCCACGAGGAGCTATGCACATCTCAGGAGCTGTTCAACCTGGCGACCAAGTGCGCAAGAGCTGAAGAAGGGCGCCTCTCCCTCCTCGAGCTGCTGGCTACGGACCCGGAGGAGAAGAAAGCCAAGGCCAAGGACGTGAAGCGCAAGGGAGCAGCCGTGCTCACAGTGGAGCCGGACACCAAGCGAGGCAGAGACCAGCCCGAGTCGTCCAAGAGCAGCCGACCGTTTTGCGCCTTCCACAACCTGAATACCCACAACACCAGCGACTGTCAAGAGCTCAGAGCCATTCGTGAAGGACGCTTCGGTCCACGCCCCGAGCGCAGCGACCGAGGCTACGGTCGAGGACGAGGACGTGGAGGCGGGCGATGGGACAACCGTGGCCCGTGCCAGGAGTGGCGCGACAGGCCTCGTGAGGACCGCTGACAGGATCATCCTCGCGAGGGTGCCTGGAGGGACCAGCCTCGTGAGGATCGTCCACAGGGCAACGCCGGTCTTCCCCTGCTGCCGCCACCGCCAAGAAGGAATGACGACCACCATTAGGACGAGGGGGTTGGGGGCTTCCAGGAGCCGCACGCTATCGCCTGCATCTTGCGCGGAGCCCAGGCCCCAGCCTCGTAGCGCGTCTTCAAACAGTTTGCTCGTGAAGTGAATGCAGTCCTCCCCAAGCTTGAAGCCACGCGCCCGCTCAGGTGGTCCCAGTGTGCCATCACCTTTAACTCGGCAGATCAGCTCAAGTGCGCAGCCACCGCTGGCGCCCTCCCGATGCTTTGTTCACCAGTCATCAGCAACGTGCAAGTTACCAAGACCCTCATCGACGGCGGCGCAGGGCTCAATGTCCTGTCCGTTGACACGTTCGACAACCTCCAAGTGCCATATGACCAGCTTCAGCCTACCAAGCCTTTCTCAGGAGTGACCGACGCTTCCACCACACCGATAGGGCAGGTCCGCCTCCCTGTCACCTTCGGAGAACGCAAGAACTACCGCACCGAGCTCATCGACTTCGACGTCGCGCACATCCGTCTGCCGTACAACGCCATCCTCGGGTATCCAGCCCTCGCCAAGTTCATGGCGGTGACCCAATACGGCTACAACGTCCTCAAGATGACGGGAAGCGGCGGAATCATCACGGTCCCATGCGAAGAAAGAGACGCGGTGTGCTCCCTCGAGCATGCCTTTCAAGCTGCAGCAATCGACGACCCCGACAGCAAGGGCGAGGGCCCTCCTGAGGCCATCCCCAAGAAGAAGAAACAGCTGCGCCGTGCAGGATCCCAGGAGGATGGCATCATAACTGGAACCTCATCAGGATCAGCGCCCGTTCCAGGGGCGCCTCCCTCCATCGCATAGGAAGGTGCGCCCAGCGCCCTCCTCGGGCAGGGCTCAGGGGCTCTCTTCTGGAGGGCCTCAGACCTTTCCAACATCACAAGGGAGGCGCTTGGGCACCACTTGGAGGCGTGCTTCACGACACGTTTCCCTCAGGAGGTCACAGGGCGAGGAGCGCCCACCGCTCAGGAATTCATCACCAAGACCACTCAAGAACTGCAAGACGCAAGGGCCATGCGCGGCGGCCGCCGCTCACGAGGCGCAACTCCCCATCCAGGCGAGGATGCCGGGCTGCGCGTCTGCATCGACGTCCCAGGGCTCAACGGGGCCGCATCTCAGGAGCCTTTCTGGCCTACGCGCATGGGCCATTGCGAGGGTCCACCACACAACCACGTTTGCATGCCTTTCGGCCTGCCGAGCGTGGCGTCAGCCTATCAGCGCAACCTGCGGCATGTCCTGGCGGCTTAGGAGGCCAAGCACCATGCCATCCTGGCAGAGATGGAGACGGTCCTCAGGGAACCACCTGAGCCCCCAGAGCCTCCCGAGGCTCAGGGCCCCGGTGGCTCGTGAGGAGCAATCCCTTCACCGCGTACCTTCAGCTGCCCCGACAACCCTTCATCAACAGAACCAGGTGACATTTTCCAAGTTCATTCAGCTGGGAGCGCCCCTCGGGCTGCATCATTCCCAGGCCGCGTGGGTTCATCCCTGTGGCATGTATCCCTTTTTCTTCATGTCTTTAGCTTACCTTGCTGGGGGCGCCCCTCGGGCTGCATGATCCCCAAGCCGCTCGGGCCTGACCCAGTGGCGTGTATCTTCTCCGCTTTTACCCAAGCTCAGCTGCCTTTCATGCGTAATCTACCTGTGATTACCACCAGCTCGATTGCCACCTGCCACGGGTCCACCCCTCTCTCATGCAATCCGCTTGCGCGTTAAAAGGGGCTCCTGAGCATCGCGACTCAAGAGATCTTACTGGCTCTCCAGCCCTCACCCCCTGGCCTTGACCACGACATCGCCACCTGGCATACCAGCGGCAGCTGAGCTCGCTCGAGGGCCGGGACCTGAGGACGTAGAGCACTTATACCTAACCATCTCGCAGGAACACACAGCTATCAAAGACCCAAGACCAGGCGCACCCCGCCTTGAGGTAGGGCCTCGTGAGTCCTGCGCTGGCTCACGAGTGCCCAGATACACCTCGTCTAGCCCTGCTGTGCAAGCCACGTGTCAGGGCGGGGCTGTACATGCCCCAGGGGCTCTCCTCAGAGGGAGCCCCCCTCCCACGCACAAGTGGAAGCACCATGCTCCGCGCTGGCTGTCGACACTGCCGAGGAGCGGCTATGCCCGTGCACAAGCGGAAGCACTATGCTCCGCGCTGGTGATAAACAACTGAGGGCGACTTCACGGTCGTACCAACCTCAGGGAGACCCAGAGAGCAGCGTCCGGCCTAACCACAACGCCTCCCCTCGGGAGGGCTGCGCGAGGGGGCTGGGCACGGGGGCTGCGCTCGGGTCATGCCCAAGCGTACGCCACCCAACCAGGTCTCCCGGACTTGGGGCTGCGCTCGGGTCACGCCCAAGTGCACGCCACCCAACTAGGTCTCCCAGAACTGGTCGTCGCACGCCCCTCCCGAGCTGAGCCTCGGCGAGGGCAAAGGTATAGAGATTGTTTGCGCGCCAAGGGGGACTCCTGAGCATCGCGACTCAGGAGCCTAACTGGTCACGTAGCCCCTCACTCCTTGGTCCGTGCTAGTCTCCGGTCGGCCCAACGGTGGTTGAGGTATGCGCGGGGCCGGGCTCTGCCGACGTAGAACATTAACCTATCCTCGCGCACTCTCCCTATAAGCTGTTTGCGCGTCAAGGGGGACTCCTGAGCATTGTGACTCAGGAGCCTAACTGGTCACGTAGCCCCTCACTCCTTGGTCCGTCCTAGTCTCTGGTCGGCCCAACGGCGGTTGAGGTATGCGCGGGGCCGGGCTCTGCCGACACAGAACACAAAGCAAATAGGAAGAAAATCGCAAAATCTCGAAGCAAATATTACAAGTCATATTGTCCTCACAATATCAAATGAAAGTTTTAACGCCTCCACGAGGCCTAATGCATATTGCAGTAACAAAACAGGAAGGCAGCCGCAGGTCATTCCTGGACACCGCCACCACCCGCAGAAGGTGCTCCTCCCTTGGTAGCATCACCTTCACCTGCACCGCCAGCCGCAGGATCGGTGGCATCCCCGGTCGAGGACGCGATGACGAAGCCGCGGAGCTTCTTCAGCAGGGCCTCCACCTGACCTTTCACGGCTGCGGCGGCAGCTGCGCAGTGCTCATCAGCTACAGGCTCCAGCAGCTCGTCGAGACGAGCATTGGGGTCGCAAAGGTACATATGACTGAAGACACGCGTCAGCGCAGCTGAAGAAAGGACGCGAGCCTCTGCCTCAGCCATGGGACCGATGCCCTCCACGACTTCCTCAAGCGCCATCACCAAGTGGGGAAGCAGCTAAGCAGGGCCATCCTTGTCGGTGGTCAGCGGCTTCTCCAAGCCCTTCTCGTACAGCAACTTCAGCGCCACGCTGGACCTCTTCTCAAGGAGCGAGAAGGCCACACGGTCTTCGGCCAGGACCTTCGCCTTGGCGTCAAGATCGGCCTCCCTCGCCTTCGCCTTCTGTTCCAGCTCCTCCAGTCGGCTACGCTCCGCAGCCTGCGCCTTCGTCAGCTCCCCCAGCTCGTCATCGCGGCCCTTGATGGCGTCCTCCCGAGCCTTCATCTCCTCCTCCTTCACTTTGCGGTCACGTGCTTCTTTTTCGCGCTCGTCGCGCAGGCTCTTCAACTCGTCCTCCAGCTCCCGGCAGCGGTCGCGAGTGGCCTTGGCGTCCTCCAGCGCCACCTCACGATTGGCCGCAGCTTTTGCGGTGGCCCGCTTCTCCTCCTCGGAGGCCGTCGCGGCCTGGGTCAGCGTCGCTCGGACCGCCGCATCAGAATGAAGCCAGCCGGAGGCCAGCTCCAGGCGCCCGGCCACCAGACACGGGTCCGCGCTCAGGAGATCTTCCTGCAGCTGGGCCATCTCTAAAAGGGCACGCTCCAAAACGACAGAGGAAGCGGAAGAACCTGGGGCCAGTAGCGCGGCAGAAGGAGGGGGCGATGTTATTACCTGGGCATGGGAGATCAAGGGCTCCAGAGCCTTTGGGACCTCATTAGCCGAGCCAGGTGCCGGCACTTCCGGAGCCAGCGGGGCCATGGGGGCTGACTCCTCCTGATGATGTCTTTCTTGGCCTCGCGAGGCGACCGGTCTGGGGAGGTGCGAGTGCTGCCACCTCCTTTCTCCGCCGAGGGGGGCGTGGCTGCCGTGTCCTCCTTCCGTTTCTTCGCCGAAGGCACCGGCCTGATCAACCAAGGGTGAGCATCAGGAAATAGCAAGTATAAGCAGAAGCAAGACGAAGCTCGAAACACTTACTGATCCACCGCAACATAGTCCACTTTCCGCTTGGGGAGCCTGAAACCTAAAAGCGTCAGAGCCTGAGGAGTAGGCGCACGGGCTCTAGGAGCAGAAGACGGTGCAACAGAAGGACTGGAGGCGGCTCCGGGTGGTGTCAAGGCGGAGGCAGCATCCCGGGAGACCAGCGACGACCTGCCCCGTGTCGGGATGAGCGGCAGATCCCCCTCCCCGTGGCAGGCGTCGATCTCGGCGTTGTCTGGCAGGGCGCGGAGGATCTCGGCCTAGCTCAAGGGAGAGGTCTCCCCCATTTCCTTGGGGGTCGTCTTCGAGTCCACCTCCTCTTCCTCCCTCCCGCGGGACTCGTCAGAAGACAGCTCCACCGGCTTCAGCGCCGCAGGACCTCCAGAGGGCATGGGCGGCACCAGCCCGCGCGCATTGAAGGTCGGCCTGGAGACCACGATTGGCTCCCAGTCCTTGCGATGGAACAGAGGAGTGAAGGCGCTCGGCGGGTACTCCTGGTTGTCCCCAACCAGGAGGCGCAGGACAGCAGTCAGCTCATCGTTAGGCAGGGCCCCCGGCGTCAGGCGGATCTGGTCTTCTTCATCCCCAAGCCTCCACAAGGGGCGCGCGTGCGCTTGGAGCGGGGCGACGCGCAACATCAGGAATTCCCTCAGGAGCATGGCCCATGTGACCTTCACCGCCTTCGCGTTGCCCGGCTTCAGGTTGGTCTGCATCTGCGCCAGCACCGACTACGCCCGCTCGTCAGCGAGCTCTGCACGAGCCCACCCCTTGTTAGACTTGGGTGCCTCCGTCGGCAATGCCAAGCGCGGGTGGACGTAATTGGCATCCATCATGACCCATTTGGACCTGATGTTGTCAACCCTCTTCCCGGTGTTCGAGATCGAGTTGGCCTTGCCTGATGCGATGAAATTGGCGCACCCGGAGACGTGATCATCGCTGACGCGAAGAAAGAAGAAGTGGCACAGAAGAGCCATGGACGGCATCACGCCCAGATACGCCTCGCAATAGTAGGCGAAGATGGACAAGAGGAGGATAGAGTTGGGATGGAGATGCAACGCCTGCAACCCGTAGTGGTCGAGGACCTCATAAAAGAAATCGAAGAAGGGAGGAACCAACCCGGCAGTGATGCTGCTCGTGAAGAAGGGGAAGAAGGTGCTTCCCTCAGGCTCCGGCACGTCGGAGGCAAGCCGGAGCTCCGCCTTACCCCATTCATTGCCTTCGCCCGCCGTAAGCAAGCATGTGGAGGCAAGGCTCTTCTCCGAGACGCTGGGCGCATCGACAGCAGGCGTGTACCAAGTCGGCGCCGAGGAGGGCTTGACCTTGCGCGGCGCCATAGGTCGCGGATGCGGGGCAAGATTGGAGCAGATCTGGAGGTATCGGCAGCGAGGAGCGAGAAAGGGGATCTGAGGCAAGGCGAAAGGGAACAGTGAAGGCAAGCGTTGTCCGCGCCAGCCTTTTGTCAAGTCGAGCAGTTGCCGAGGCAGCGTGGGGAAGCGGAGACGCCCACGTCCAATCAACCGCCACGCGTCGACCAAGGCCGCAGGCTTTCGGGGCCTGCGACGCTCCACGCTTGACCTTTGGCTTCGCCTCGAAGCCAAGCCCGAGCGCGCCTTGGGCCCGGGGGCTACTGTCGACGTTCTGGGAACGGGGGTCCCCAGACTTGCCTGCCTGCGGCCCACGGCGTGGCTATGCTGCAGGCCTGTACGACCCATCTTCGTCAACAAAGCATTCAAGACCCTCGCGAGGGGTCAAGCCTCGCGAGGCGGACGGCGCAAGACCTCCTCAGGAGCGGCCTCACCAGGCTGCCTCACGAGGAGCGGAGAAATCAAGGCAGGGCAAACCTCGCGAGGCTCTCTTGACGTGAGCCATGGCGATCAAGATCAGGCGGGCGCCAGGTGGGCGCCAGCGCGCAGCGTCCTTGTTTCCTCTTTGGTGCTAAGGAGGCAAGCGCAGGCACGGAGTACCGAGGCATCAAGCAAAGGTTTCCATATCAGTGCAACAAGACCAAGACCAGCAAGACGGCAGGATGGAGGTCACCATGGAGCCTAAGACGGCATCATCACCAGAGCCTTTTGCAGGCGAAGACCGCTTTTGTCAGGATAAGCTGTACTAGCTGTCCCCTTTCAAATTGGCCGTTGTAGGCTCCCATCCCGCTCAATATTTGGGGAGAGGACCAGGGCCTATATAAGTAGAACTAGCCACCACAGCAGGGGGCATCTGATAACCCATTGTGAGGAATCTCACGCACACAAGTTCGCCAAGCACAAGAACACCTCAACCTCAGGAGGCTGTTCTTCCCCTTGTATTGTTCATCATCAGCCCAGGAGGAAATTCACTACCACCACACTAGAGTAGGGTATTACACCACAATGGTGGCCCGAACCAGTATAAATCTTGTGTCTTTGTGTTGTGAGTTCGTCGAGTTCGTCCGTGAGATCTTAGCGAGCTAGGGCGTAGATCGGTAGGGAGGAAATCTCCACGCGCACCCCAGTGTTCGAACCTTGAGGGTTTTGCCGGAACCCGTGATCCGACAGTTGTATAGTCTAGGTTTATTCTTTGGTCGGTATGCTGTAATTTAGGCCGGAAGGTTCAATGGATCTCAGTGTTGTCGGTCTTCAGGCCGGCCCGTTACTCATATGGGCCAATACGTAAGCCTATAACCATCTTGGGCCATTAGCAGGTCTAAACCTATAGTAGTTTCCCGCCTTTAACAGGCCATGGGCTACATATTTACTGTAGTGACACTGGGCTTCCTATGGGCCATAGAAACAATGGGCCTTCTACGGTCCATAGAAACAGTGGGCCTTCTACGGGCCGTATCATCAATGGGCCTTAGACGGCCCGTATGATCGATTGGCCAAACATGGGCCAAAAATAGACCGCATTATGGCCGTAAACGGGCTAGACTTGGAGTCGTCCGTTCATGGGCCGACCATAACGGGCCGTCGTTAATAGGCCATATTTGATGACGCTCTGAAAATGGCCCAACGTATTAACGGGCCGACTGTAACCACGGGCTGAATTTGGCCCACAAGCAGAAAATGGCAGTAATGGGCCGTAAGTAACCGAATGCTGGAAATGAGTCCAAGAACAAATGGGCCCTGAGAAGGCCGAAAGATAACATGGGCTGCAAACGGCCCAATGGATTAATGGGCCGTTAATGGGTATAAAGTGATACACTCTTCGTTACGGGCCAATTTCACCACGGGCCGTTAATGGGCCAAGAATTACAAAGGGCCTCATATGGGCTGAAAGACGTCATGGGCCATACATGGGCCGGAACTTAAAATGGGCTGGAATCATATTGGACGGCCCATATGACGCTACTGGGCCTAATTCGGATAGGTCGTAACGGGCCCTGGGTTAGCGGGCTGTAAATGGGCTATATGCGAACAGGCCGTTAACACGCTTTCCATGGGCCGGGCCGCCACCTTTTGACCAAGTCAAACGTGCCGGCCTTTTCACAGGAATGGGCCTCTGTTCGACCGTGCCACGTGTCGACGTATCATAGGCGCCTTCGGTCCAATGAGTGGATGACATCTGTCCCAACGGTGAGCCGACACGTGTTTCCTCCAGCCAATGATGATTTTACACGTGGAAAATCCCCATTGGTCGGGGCTGTTAGCGGGTTATCGGATCCAAAACCGGACCCGATAGCTTAACGGCGTTCCGTTACGGTGGATGCCACGTGTCAGTCACCCTTGACGAAAGCACTTCTATGACGCGTGATTTATCGTCATGGAAGTGGACACTTCCGTGATGATAATTTTGGTAATGTCATGGAACACTTCTACGACAGCACAGGTATGACTATCTTGATTCTGTCATAAAATTGTCACGGATGTACATGCATGACAAAAAACGCAACCTACTATGACATACACGTATCATCACGGAAGTGTATTTTTTTTGTAGTGTATGTTGGCCGCGGCAGAGACCTCAACTGCAACCCAGGAAGCCCTGCTGCAGCAGCCGTTCGCCTGCAGCCAGAGCCCGCCTGGACCTACGGCCGGCAGCTCGTCGGCGAAGAAGCACGGGAGCTGAAGCCAGTTGCCGGCCGGGTTCTCCGACCAGACGACGAACTCCGGCAGCACCTCCGCCGAGTGGAAGCGCGGCCGGGGAGGCCGCGCGACCACGGCACGCCTCCCTTCGCCGACAGGGCTGCCTTGACCGGGGCGACCCCTACCATGCGAAGCGGCACCGCCGCGGCTACGGGGGGCCGCGGCGGGGGTCGCGGTGTGCTTCCGGGGGTGGCTGCGTCCACGCTTGGGCACCGGAGAGCCGGGCCCCTCCTGACGGGCCTTCCCCTTCTCCGCGGCGGAGAACCTCTTCGATGGCGCCATTGGTGCTGCTACTGGCAATGGAGCCAAGGGGGAGGAGCGAGCGGAATGGGAAGATATGGGCGACGGGGGCTCTGCCCCCTCCCAATTTATAGCAGGAGAAGGCCAACCAGCACACCCCACGATCACAGGTAATGATGGTTTTTCCTTGCAAGCAGCAGGGACTCGTCAAGTCGGGCAGTTGCCGAGGCAGCGTGGGGAAGTAGAGACGCCCACGTCCAATCAACCGCCACGCGTCGACCAAGGCCCCAGGCTATTGGGGCCCGCGGCGCTCCGCACTTGCCCTTTGGCTTCGCCTCAAAGCCAAGTCCGAGCGCGCCTTGGGCCTTGCGGGTACTATCGGCATTCTGGGAATGGGGGTCCCCAGACTTGCCTGCCTGCGGCCCACGGCGTGGCTCTGCGAGCGGGCCCGTACGGCCCATCTTCACCAACAAGCATTCGAGACCTCGCGAGGGGCCAAGCCTCGCTAGGCGGACGACACAAGACCTCCTCGGGAGCGGCCTCACCGGGCTGGCTCGCGAGGGGCGGAGAGATCAAGGCAAGGCAAACCTTGCGAGGTTCTCAAGACGTGAGCCATGACGACCAAGGTCAGGCGGGCGCCAGCACGCATAGTGTCCTTGCTTCCTCTTTGGTGCTAAGGAGGCAAGCGCGGGCGAGGAGTACCGAGGTGTCAAGCAAAGGTTTCCATATCGGTGCAACGAGACCAAGACCAGCAGGACGGCAAGACGGATGTCACCGTGGAGCCCAAGGCGGCGTCACCACCAGAGCCTTTGGTAGGCGAAGACTGCTTTTGTTAGGATAGCTTGTACTAGCTGTCCCCTTTCAAATTGGCCGTTGTTGGCTCCCTTCCCGCTCAATATTTGGGGAGAGGACCAGGGCCTCTATAAATGGGGCTAGCCACCACAGTAGGGAGGATCTCGTCTGGAACTCATCCAGTTCATCCTCACACCCACCAAGCACAAGAACACCTCACCTCAGGAGGATGTTCTTCCCCTTGTACTATTCATCCTCAGCCTGAGAGGCAATCCACCACACCACACTGGAGTAGGGTATTACACCACAACGGTGGCCCGAACCAGTATAAATCTTGTGTCTCTTGTGTTGCAAGTTCGTTGAGCTAAGCCTAGAGATCCCAGTGAGGCTGAGCGCGTTATTCGGTAGGGGGAGATCTTCGTGCGCACCCCAGTGTTCGAACCTCGAGGGTTTTGCCGGAACCCGAGATCCGACACGTACTACTCGTCGCACCCACCGGAGAGCACCTCAAGTACGTAATCCAGATGCACTTTCCCCGGGAAAAATCAATGAACAATAGCGCGGAGTACGAGGGGTTGCTTGCCGGTCTCAGGATCGCGGCAAACCTCGGAATCAAGAAGCTCATCATCAGAGGTGATTCGTAGCTCGTCGTCAAGCAAGTTAACAAAGATTACCAGAGCCCGTTGATGGAGGCCTACGTGAATGAAGTGAGGAATTTGGAAGAACGTTTCGACGGCCTACAGGCAGAACATGTTCCCCGAGTGGAGAACAACATTGCCGACGACCTGTTGAAATGCGCTGCCCTCAAGTTACCTGTGGAACCAGGTACCTTTGTACTTCAGTTAATTCATCCATCCGTAGAGCCATCAGCAGGGCAGAACAAGCGAAGGAAGACAAGCCCCGGCAAGTACCTTCCCGCCAAGCTCCCAGGAGCCGCCGGCAAGGAGGTTGCCGGGTACCCCAAGCTTGCCGAGGGGCAACCAGCTCCGGAAGGGCCCCAAGCCCTGACAGTAGGGGCGGCCACCCCTACGGGCGAAGATGAGCCTTTAGTCCTCGCCATCGAGCCCCAGGCCCCGGCATGGGCATAGCACACCATCCGTTTCCTCCAAACAGGGGAACTCCCTGAGGAGCAGGAAGAAGCAGAAAGGGTAGCCCGTCGATCCAACATGTACCAGTTTGTGGATGATACCCTGTACACGAGGAGACCAAACGGTGTCAGGCTGAAGTGCATTCCTCAAGAGGACAGATTGGAGCTGTTGGCAGAGATACATGGAGGTATGTGTGGCTCCCACATAGTGTCAAGAGCCCTTGCCGGCAAAGCATTCCAGCAAGGTTTCTTCTGGCCCACAGCCTTCCAGGATGCAGTTGCGCTAGTAACCAACTGTGAAGCGTGTCAGTTCCATTCGAAGAAGCTTCATCAACCAGCTCAAGCCCTTCAAACAATCCCTCTCTCCTGGCCATTCTTGGTCTAGGGGCTCGACATACTGGGCCCCTTCCCCCATGTTGTCGGGGGCTTTGAGTACTTGTACATCGCAATCGACAAGTTCACAAAGTGGCCCGAAGTGGAAGCAGTGAGGAAGGTGACAGCACAGTCAGCCGTCAAGTTCTTCAAGGGGCTAGTTTGCCGTTTTGGTGTGCCGAACAGAGTCATCACTGACAACGACACGCAGTTTACAAGCCGCGCCTTCATGCAGTACATTCAAGACCTTGGCAGCAAGGTCTGTTTCACTTCTGTTGCCCATCCCAGAAGTAACGGCCAAGCGGAGAGGGCAAATGCGGAAGTGCTGCGGGGCCTCAAGACCAGAACTTTTGACAAGCTGCACAAATGCGGAAGGCGCTGGATTGATGAGTTGCCAATGGTTCTTTGGTCAATCAGGACAACACCAAATCGAGCCACTGGCCAGACACCCTTTGCCCTGGTATACGGGGCAGAAGCAGTTCTCCCCACGGAACTCACATACGGGTCACCTCGAGAGCTCGCTTATGACGAGCTTGAGCAAGAGCAGTTGCGGCAAGATGACGGGACGCTCCTTGAGGAAGTTCGTCTTCGGGCGGCTGTGCGAGCTGCATGCTACCAGCAAGCCTTGCGTCGCTACCATAGCCGCAAGGTTCATTCCTGAAGTCTTGAGGAAGGCGGCCTTGTTCTTCGGCGCGTTCAGTCGGCCAAGAATTCCAACAAATTGACGCCAAAGTGGGAAGGCCCTTATCGGGTAATACGAGTCACCAGGCCTGGCGCAGTCCGCCAGGATACCGAAGTTGGTATCCCAGTGAGCAACTCCTGGAACATTGAACATCTTCGTAAGTTTTACCCATGAGGCACAGTTGCCGGGCCTCCCGGCAAACCACCTTTTGTACAAGCCTTGCCGACAAGGCATGTAACCCTTTGTACAGAGCCAGGTGAAGACCCTAAGCATAAATAAATGAAGCGCTGGCACCGTAAGTTTTAGCATGCATGCTAGGTTAAATCTCTCTCTTCGATAGGGTTGATAGTGCTCAGCAGCAACTAACCCCTAGCATAGAGGTCGGGTGTGTGTCTTTCCGTCTTTTCCAGTCCTTTCTTTGGTTCACAGGCTGCACAGGCATTTCTGCCAAGCCATTTAAGGGCAGGGGAATGGATCAACATCCTTGACCCCGGCAAGCCATTGCCGGGGGCTGCAGATTCAAGTATTCAACCACGGCAAGCCAAGGTTGCCGGGGGCTGCAGATTCAGATAAGTCTTTTATCCCATGTTGTGCATTTCCTTATGGAACTGGGAGTATGAAGCCTTGTTTATTCCTGGGCCACCGTGCTCCCCCTTTCCTATGCCCAAGAACTATTCTCTAGGCCGGAACTTGGTTGTAGTTGCGGTGACAAGGAAGCAAACGAAGGGCCTAATCCTACTTCGCCCCTGCCTCCGCGGAGAGCGTGAGTACGGTCGTGCTATGAAGTAAGGGGACGGCGAGGCCTGTTGCCGGGCGACAATGTTTATCTTAGGAATAACAAGGATTCATTCCTTGGCATGGGCCTCGCTCACGCACAAAGAACCCGACAAGCACCCTTTTTCGTTAATACATTCCAAACAAGTACAGTTCGTACGGAATGTAAACATGGGCAAGGGGATTACAAGGTTTAAATCTGACAAATGCCCACAGGCTTAAAAACTAAAAAAGGATAAGATGCCTGTAATCCCTTTCTTGTCCCTCTCCTCAGGAAACAGATCAGGATAAGCGGGAGGGCAAAAGGGGTGCCTAGGCGAGGTACGAGCAGCAAAAGACACCAAGAGAAGGCTGGTGATGACGGTGCCGGGGAAGGGGCCGAAAGATGAGGCAGCGGGCCGGCAATACGCGACGAAGGCGTTGGTGCCATCGTACTCCGAGTTGACGGCCCGCCACCCGCCTTCTCCGACCCTCCAATGCCAGCCACCAGAAGCAGCGGCCCCGAGAAGTTCAAGGAGCTGGCGATGCAAATGGTGGTGCTGCCGGCGTCGCCCAGGGACGGTGTGTCCGACACCTAGTCGGACCCATCATCCTCCCGCCCACTACCCTCGTCGTTGCTGTCGCTGTCCTCCTCGTCGCTGTCGCCCGAGGAGGAGCTTTCGTCGTTGGTCGAACTCTCCGCACAGCATCCTAGCCTGTGTCCCAAGTGCCCGAAGACCTTGATGGAGAGCAGGTCGCTCTCCGCTAGCTTGAAGCAGAGGACGTGCCCATCCATCAAGAAATGGGCACGTGTGAAGGTTTTCTAGCCCCGATGAAGGAGCATCACATGAGGGGCGGGAAACCTTGTGTTCACCCACAAGTCGCCGTGGCAACACCCCTTCATATGAAGCTTCAGCCGCGGTGGCCGGTCGATCTCCAGCACCCTCACGAACGCCCGAGGAACGCGAAGGTGGCTGCGCAGCAACCCATGCAGCTACATAATAAACTCGAGCACATTGTCCCCAATGTGACCACTCGACAAAGCAGGAGGAGATGGTGGAGGAGATGGTGGAGGAGATGGCGACGGAGATGGAGACGGGGCAGGCATCCCCCTTCCGTGCCCACCTCTGCCTTGGCCGCCTCGCCGACCGCAGCCCCGTCCTAAGCCCCCGCCTCGAGCATGGCCTTCACCTTGGGCATCTGGCTCTTCCTTGACCACCACAGCTCTCTGGCGGGAGGAGGACCTGGTCGCCTCCGTGGAAGAACGGTCGCGACCATGCCCTCTCGCCATGACAGTGGATGAAGAATGGAGACGGAGGGGAGGCGCGGGGAGATGCTCTTCCTCCTACCCCTGAGTTCCCTTTTTTATAGCTGAGCGGGGAAGGCCAAAAGACTAGCTCTACGCCTCTGAAGAGCCCGCTTAGGTCCGGCTCATTAAGTGGCAACGAGCAAGGCCATCGACCGCCCTCCCCGCCCAATCAAAGGCACGTGAGTATCGGCCCCTGCGCACCTTCCCATATTCCATGCGTCTGTCACCTACCCCACGCCGTGCATGCGGCGTACGTGGCGCG
Organism: Triticum aestivum; assembly: GCF_018294505.1. Taxonomy (NCBI): domain Eukaryota; kingdom Viridiplantae; phylum Streptophyta; class Magnoliopsida; order Poales; family Poaceae; genus Triticum; species Triticum aestivum. The sequence goes on along the minus strand of NC_057808.1, from coordinate 232,486,119 downwards.
AGGGGCAGACGTAGTGGGAAACGTGGAACGACGGTTCCCAGGCAGAGAGAGTAAATGGGCAGCAGCACTGTAGTTTTAAAGGGACACGCAAGCTGCCTCTTTACTATTCACCACGGGATGACGTGAGCATGCTGCGGTCATTCCACCCACGACCCCCACGTCACGCATTCAACGTGGGTCGGGGGGAAGGGCAACTGATGAGGGAGTTACTGCAGTAAAACTCAACCCCGCAAGCCCGCGCACCGTTTTGGGCCTAGCCCAACAACGCGTCGCGCTTATATGTGGCCCAGGCCCGGGGGCTCCTGTCGGTGTACAAAAGTAGGGGTCCTATTTTGTACCACTTTACTTGTGCACGGGCAGTTAGATCCGCGCCTACGACCACACTTAGCGGGGTAGAGGAAGGAAGCAAAGACACAAGACAACCAGAGCAACGCCAAGCCAGAGGCACGAAGAGCAGAAGGGCGAGGTGAACTCCCCCGGCAAGGCCCTTGCCGGGGGCGGCCTCCACAGCCCCGGCAAGAACCTTGCTGGGGCAACTTGCCCAGCACCAGCAGAGCCGCCACCCTTGAGCCTAATAGTTCTGACACCATCACCGACATTGGAACCAAGGCTCGGGAGGCGCCTCCATGGTGGCATGCAGATCTTTGTGAAGACCAAGAACATACAAGACTAGATGAGAATCAGAAGACGAAGATCCTCGGCAAGCCACCGCACCAACTCAGCAGCCAGCCAGCCAGCCAGCGTGGCACTACACGCCTCGTCAACTCGGACGCGCGTCGAAGCCAGGCGAGGCGGCGACAGCTGGTACGAGCTTCCTTGCCATCCCCGATAAAGCAAGAAGGGCATGTCGGCAAGGCATTAAATGTGTTTGTCCTACGGTGCCAGGAGATAGACTCGACTACTATACAAACTTTCCACCTCCTCTGTGCCACTGTGGCAGCCCCTTCATCTATAAAAGGAGGCCCGCGGCGTACTGGGAGAGGATTCAGACTTTTTCACTAAAAAAAAGACACAACCATGACATTTTGGGCTAAACGAAATTTTTTTCTGTCATACTTATGACACTTCTATGACGATAATTGTGACAAAACCCGGTATCATCATAGATGTGGTGGGGTCCTACTTCTATGACAAAAAATCATGACAGAAAATGGGCTTTTCGTCCTGGACGGGACGGAGACGCAGCTGCATGACATTCTTTGGGCCGTCCATGACGGAAAAAACCGTGGAAGAAGCGAGGGCGAGGAAAATATCGGGGTGTTCCCGGTTACAGTGGGTGGTCGGGGCCGAGCGATGCGCGTTTCTCTCGTACACGCACGCGCGTGGGTGCGAGGCGTTGGGCTCTAACTGAACCCGAGCGATTGCACTGTAGGCTACGTGTTACTGAACCCGAGCGATCGATCGATGGCTGTTAACTGAACCCGATCGAGCGATTCCTTTGCTACTGCTGCTAACTGAAGCCGATCGATGCTTCCTCTGGATGAACAGTGAGCGTTGCTGGGGGGTTTGGATGAACAGTTCCCGGTGGGGGTGGATGAACAGGACCCCGTGGTGTTGCCTCTGGATGAACAGGACCCCGATCGATCGAGCCGGTTGGGGCTGGATGAACAGGACCCTGTGGAGGCCTGGATGAACAGGACCACCCCGTGGAGGGCTGGATGAACAGTAGACGGTGGAGGGCTGGATGAACAGTAGCCCGTGGAGGGGTGGTTGAATAGGAGCCCGTGGAGAGGGCTGGTTGAACAGTAGCTGGTGACTAGCGCACGGTGGAGGCTGGATGAACAGGAGCCCGTGGATGAACAGTCGCAGGTGGAGGCTGGAGGAGGTCGACGGTGGATGAACAGTAGCCCGTGGAGGCTGGAGGTGGTCGACGGTGGAGATGAACAGTACCCCGTGGAGTCCCGTTTTGCGGTACGCCACACCCCTCCCGATGAACAGGACCCCCGTTTCGACCGTAGCGCTCCAACACAAGTCCTTTTCCTCCGTTTTGTGGTACACCACACCCCTCCCGATCAATAGGACCCCCGTTTCGACCGTAGGAGGTCTGTTTCCTCCATTTTGCGGTACGCCAGACCCCTCCCGATGAACAGGATCCCGTTTCGACCGTGGCTGGTCGAACACAAGGCTGTTTCCTTCGTTCTGCGGTACGCCAGGCCTCATTTCCATCGGTTGTTCCGTCCAAGCCCTCCCGATGAACACGACGACGCATTTTGTTCCGACCCAGCCGGTTGGCTCCCCATGAACACGACGACAACGCAGTTTCTCTGTTCTGACCCAGCCATGTACACGAGCCCTGGCCGTACGTATGCGTGAGTAGGTGTTCGAGACCCTGCCTGTATGTACGTACGTGGCCGTATTTTCTTTCTTGCACGCTGGTCGCTGTACGTACGTGTACATGCTACGTGCGCGCCTCTACTACGACACGTGCGCGCCTCTACATCGACCAGTATGTATGTACACGTTCGCGACCAGAATGACAATGCTACGTACGCTTCGACCAGGTGGGTCATGACTGTCACGCACTTCCTTGCATGCGAAGATGTAGCTGGTGGGTCCCAGCAGTCAGGGTGGCGAATCGTTTTTTTGCCCGGACGCACTTCCTTGCATGCGAAGATGTAGCTGGTGGGTCCCAGCAGTCAGGGGGAAATGTTTTTTCATGAAATATGGTGGCCCGTCCGGTGGGTCCCCGCTGTCAGGTGGAGGAATAATTATTTTGCTCGTAATAAGGAGGCACTTCCTTGCTGCAGCCGTGGACCCAGCTGTCAGCCTCTCCATGTACAGTACTCTTCCGATGGAAGTCGGTCGTTGACCACATTGACCATGTCGCGCCGAGAGCACCATGGCGGTGGACGACAGTGAGGCCTAGGAAGGGGACGACGCGGAGCCAGGGAAGACGCGGCAGTGGATGCCCATGCGAAGAGCAGTACGAGGGTTCACTGGTTCGGCTGCGGTGGGAGGCTGCCGTCGCCGTAGAATAACAGGGGGTGTGGGTGAGTAGAGGGATGGCCTGGCTAGCGGTGGGAGTAGTAGGGGCGGTGAGGCCTCCGCGGCATCGCAGCCGACCACGCGAGGTAGGAGCACGAGGCACGACCGGCGCTAGTTTGGGCGGCTGGAGCAAGAAGACCAGAGGTTGAAGAAGCACTACGGTCATTGGATGGACATCGTATGGTCATTGGAGCTATAATCGTGCATATTGACTAAGTTGACAAATCCCTCTGTCCCTGTCAACTTAGTAGGCCCACAAGTCAGCCTCCCACTATACTGGGTCCCAGCTAGCAGGGGGAGTATTCATCTTTTTTTGTGCGTAATAAGGAGGCACTTCCTTGCGTGCGAAGATATAGCAGGTGGGTCCGAGCTGTCAGTGGCGGTAACTTTTTTCGCGAAATACAGAGGCCCTGTAGGTGGGTCCCAGATGTCAGGTGGAGGAATCATTATTTTGCGCGTAATAAGGAGGCATTTCCTTGCGTGTGGCCGTGGACCCAGCTGTCAGCCTCTCCAAGTACAGTCCACTTCAGATGCATGTCGGTCGTTGACCACGTTGACCAGGCCGCGCCGAGAGCACCAGGGCGGTGGACGACTGCGAGGCCTAGGAAGGGAACAACGCGGAGCCAGGGAATACTCGGCAGTGGATGCCCACGCGGAGAGGAGTACAACTGTATGAGGGTTTACTGGTTCGTCTGCCGTCGCCGGAGAATAACAGCAGGTGTGCGTGAGTAGAGGGATGGCTAGGCCAGTGATGGGAGTACGGTGGGGCGGTGAGGCCTGCGCGGCAGCACAGCCGGCCGCGTGGAGGAGGGAGCAGGCAGTCCCGCCGGCGCTTGTTTGAGCGGCTGGAGCAGGAAGAGCGGAGATTGAAGAAGCACGACGGCTGTTGGATGGACATCCAACAGTCACTGCTTGTGCGTCAACCTTTTTTTAGGAAAGCCTCAAATCTGTGGAAAACAGCATACAACCCATCTGCTATTATTTCTAATAATTTATAGCCCATTTGCTAATTCTTAAGGTTTTTTTGGAGCCCATATTCTTTTTGTTAGCATTACAGCCCATATTGTGGCCACGTTTAAATAATTATACGAATTTTTGCATATTTCGGTGCGGTCCGAACAGTTTTTAATCCCGAAATTTCGAGTCACGTTCAAACTGATTTTAAAAATAAATATATATCAATATAAAATCCAACAAATTGTCCACGCATAAAAATCAATGCAATTTAAAATCTCGAAATGAAAAAAAAAGAAATTTGAAACTAATTGCCGGTTTGATGTGTTTTAAAAAATGTACATCCCATTTCTCATTACTGATAGGCCATTTTCTCCGCCAGCCGAATGAAGGCCAGTTCTTTTGGTGGCTTCTAGAATAAGCTGCACCCTACCTAGTTTATTCTAAAAGCCCAACCAAATTTATTTTTTTAGAAGCCTAGTAGTTAAGAATTAACTAATAGGCTTCTAAAAGGAAAATTTTAGTTGGGCTTCTAGAATAAGCTGGGTAGGGGGCAGCTTATTCTGGAAACCCGAAAAAGCTAGCAAAAGAACTGGCCCTGAAGCTCTCCTCGTCTTGAAAGATTTACAGCCCAACAGGCCTAACAAAGCGACTTACTTGGCAAATCGCAAAAAAACTGGGCTGTGGCCGTGGACCCAGCTGTCAGCCTCTCCACGTATAGTACTCTTCCGATGGAAGTCGGTCGTTGACCACATTGACCACGCCGCGCCGAGAGCACCAAGGCGGTGGACGACGGCGAGGCCTAGGAAGGGGACGACGCGGAGCCAGAGAAGACGCGGCAGTGGATGCCCACGCGGAGAGGAGTAGGAGGGTTCACTGGTTCAGCTGCGGTGTGAGGCTGGCATCGCCGCAGGGCCTGGCTAGCGGTGGGAGTAGTTGGGGGCGGTGAGGCCTCAACGGTAGCACAGCCGGCCACTGGAGGCAGGAGAAGGCGGTCTCGCCGGCGCTGGTTTGGGTGGCTGGTGCAAGAAGAGAAGCGATTGAAGAAGCAGCAGGACCGTTCGATTCAAATCCAACGGTTACTGCTGCTAGAATCGTTTGTTGACTAAGTTGACAAGCCCTGCGTACGCGTCAACTTAGTAGGCCCACAGGTCAGCCTCCCAACCAGTGCGCCCCAGATGTCAGTGGGAGGAATCATTTTTTCGTGTAATAAGGAGGCAGTTGATTGCATGCGGCCAGGCCAGCGGAGGGAGTAGGGTGGGCCGGGGAAGCCTGCGCGGCATCACAGTGGGCCACAAGAGGAGGGAGCAGGCAGTCCCTCCGGCGCTAGTTTAGGCGGCTGGAGCCGGAAGATCAGAGATTGAAGAAGCACGTCGGCCATTGGATGGACATCCAACAGTCACTGCTGCTAGAATCATGTGTTGACTGACAAAGCCGTGCGTAAACAAGCCAGCCCCAAAATCTGTGGCGTGTACAACCCATTTGCTATTATTTTTATAAATTTTACTCATTTCTAATTCATATGGAATTTATTGCAGCCCGTTTTCCATTTTTAGAATTGTTGCTCATTTTCTCGTCAGTACCAGGGTTAAAAAATTTAACTAAATATGTGGGAAATTTTGAAAATTTGCAACTTTTTGATGGGGAACAAAATATTCTTAATCCAAAAATTAGTAGCCATACTAAAACAAATTTAAAAATAAATTAGTACTATGTCATGTTAAATCCAATGAAATACTCCCTTCGTCCCAAAATTCTTGTCTTAGATTTGTCTAAATACGGATGTATCAAGTCACATTTTGGTATTAGATACATCAGTATCTAGACTAATCTAAGACAAGAATTTTGGGACGGAGGAAGTATAAGATATCAGTGAAGAACAAAAACAAAAAAAGAAACTAATATCCCATTTGCTATAATTTTTTGGAATTTTCAACCCCTTTTGATATTACTTTTAACAGACACTGACCATACTCTTTGGCCAGGCCGGAATGCATCCCTCCTCGTCTTGAAAGATTTGCAGCCCAGTAAGTCGGAGAAAACAAATAGGCCTAGCTTGGGTATTCTTCAAAAAGAAATACTGGGCTACCTATTTTCCTAAAGAAAAAACTGCTGGGCTGGTCATGTTGTTAGACGGGCCACAGAGACCGCACAACCTAGTTTATAGCCTGCTCCTCCAAACTACTACTAAAAAAGTTGTGCAATTATGTCGTTAATTGACTATACGTTGAAAATGATGTGGGTCCCAGATATCAGCAGGGTGGATTAGAGTAAAAAATGAGGGGTTCATCTGAGTAGTAAAAGAGGCGCTTGCTTGTGTTTAGGAGTGGACCTGGTGGGTCCGTACTGTCATACTAAAACTACAGTCCTCTCCCGATTCACTATGTTGACAGGGACCGTTTCAAAAAAAACTATGTTGACAGGGCCGGACGGCGGCGCCGCGGCGAGCGCACCAAGGCGGAGGATAAAGTGATGTCGCGAATGTGATGGGCTGGGTTGGACATTCTTATTGAAAAATAAAAATGGACCGGATCTATTTACGACGTTGACTATGATTTGCATGGGTCCGCTGGTTGCAGGAAGAAAATGCTGGGAGAAAGAAGACTCGTCGCTATCTTTGCCGAAGAATAATATCGACTTAATGTAATGACACAATCATAGGAAATAATATCCTCCTGTTAAATCGTGAATTTAAAGAACTGGTGCATGAGCATTTAGCTTTATTTATTTATTTACTTATTTATGTTTAGGGGACCATGAGCATGTACCTGGGCCAGATTCATGTGAGAGCCTCCCTTCCAGTTAATTATGGGATTCTCTATTGGGCCTTCATCAGTGGGCTGCATGTTATCAACAAGTGGAAAATGTGTTCCGTACGAAAAATAATATGCGCTACATACGGTACGGGGCACTAAAGGATCGAACCGTGCAACGACTTCCAAAACATTGTGTTTGTCGTTCTAACAACACATTTATTCAACCAACAGACAAAATATACTACTGATTGTACATTGAAAACAGCAGCAGCAGCAACCAGGGCTGGGGGTGCAACAGAAGCAGTAAGCAGGCCAGAAGAGTGAAGACGCAGCTCTCTCTTCCAAACCAAACATCAGCCATCATTAAAAAAGGGCTACCAAAAAAGAACAAGTGTATGCATCAAACTAAATAATGATCCTACTACACCAAGTGTACGCATCTAACTAACTGGCTCAGTTAGACGTTACTATTTATTAAGCTGTGGAGATTGGCTAACGGCTTGAACCAGATGGGTGCCTGACGGGGGAAACTCCAGCCAGCAGGTCAAAGTCTGATACTTGCGACCCTCTCTCCTACTTTGGGCTGCAGAGCGTGGCAGCACATATCAGGGTATGGTGCATGCAGAGACGCATGGTACGCTGTGTACACACAGTTTTGCCTGATGAACGAAACCGCGCTGCCATCATGATCCTTGCTGTCGGTTATCTCCTAGTTAATCGGATAATTCAGTCGGACAAACAGAGAGCATGTACCAAGGCTACTTACCAACCTCCAGTCAAAAATTCCTGAAGGCCCAGAGAAGCTGGGATCCTGCTCAAAGACCTTGCAGTGACTGTGATTGTATTCCACGAAACAACACGTCCGGTACGTGCGAACGATCATCAATCGTTCGCCATCGTCTGATCGAGCCAGGAACCACCTGCAACTGCCATGCCGGTTTTCTTTGAAAGGTTCTGGGATTAGGAAGGGTAGGGACACCAGGCGGCCTACAACATCATATCAAGTTGGAGTCAAATAACCCTCAAAAAAAGTTGGCGTCAAATAAAAAAGGGCACTTGATGTAGTCAATCTTAAGAACAGCATGTTATGAGCATGAATATTTTTTCAGTAAATGTTGACAGTAATATAAGCAAGCCATCATGATATCATAGGAAAGTTACATACTGCTGTAACAGCCGTTTGTAGCGATGACTGGAGTAGGCCAGCAATACGTCCAGCCATAGAAGGAGTCGACAGCGTAAATGAAGCCCTTGTGTTCAATGGCATTAGAGAACCATGGAGGATGTATGATCCTGCGATGGACGTGTAGATTTATCCACTTACTGCAGTGACCTGTCAGATAAGCGAGACCGTGGTTGAAGAACGCAATTAGCCTGAAGTCTTTATAATTCGCAAATCTTGTGGGCACTTGGCAGATTACAACCTTGATCAAATCAAACTTGGTATCATGTTGGCTACTGTAAGATTCCGAGTATTTTGGGCTGCGGTGCCAAAGCAGTGCAGTGTTAATCGAAGGAAGGGGGATCAATCGCCGGGTGTAGACCTCCACAAGCATCCAGCTGCCGCGACCGTCGACGAGCACCATCCAAGACGTGTTCATGCTGACCCAGTACATACCGTTAATGTAGTTGAGGGTGACGGGGATCAGATCGCAGTCAAGGGGGTTGATGCTCGCCACCCTACGATCATTATGCTGCGTGACACGCCGTTTCTGAAGATCAGGCGGCATAAGCAAGCAAGGAGCTGGCTTAAAAAGCTCTGGCCTGAGGGCTTTGAGTAAACGTTACAGCCCCGGCGAGCGGCATGGTACTGAGATTGTCCACACACGAAACAATGAGCTTGATTACCTCTGCGGGGAGCGAATTCTAGCCACTCTTTCGGCGGACACTGCTCGGTTCTGCCATTGTTAGTGCTTGGGTTTCGGACGAGGGGGGAGGCGCCTTAGCGGGGATGGAAGATTGGACGAGGGGGGAGGCGCCTTAGCGGGGATGGAAGAGCGGACAAAGATGGAGAAGCGAATATGTGCTGTGGGAAGTGGATAGGTGATGATGACTACAGCACGCCGCTTGACTTACGAGACACATACCAGCAGCATAGGGTCATATCGAAGTCAGATAACTTGCTTGAGTGATCACAGTACTGGTACTCCCTACAGTACCTACTACTATGCCCTAACTTGCTTGAGTAGAGTAGTAGTGGAGTAGGACTCTGCTCTACTACTAGCACCGGAGGAGTAGTATGTTCTAATCTAAAATAGTTACAAACTTCAATGCCCAAGCGTGGAACGACTACAAACCGCCATCGGTGCTAACTCCAATCCCCAGCAAACGTTCACTGGGAGACATGGCCGTTGCAAACGCCCGCGACGCAGTTATAGTACGTGTGTAAGGGTGGCGGTTTTGTCAAATACTATGGCTTAAAAACAGGCCACTGTCGGATGTAAATCTGACGGTTACGTGGGATTCGCCAAGACTGAGCTCGTGCCGAACAATCGCCAGATATCATTACTAAAAAAAGGTTAAAACACCCGGGGCTATAACTTGCACCGGCTGACCACTAACAATGACACTAACATAGTTGTAAAATGGTCAAAGACCGTGTCTACGTGGTGTTTGGAATTATATGCAAAAAAATAGCAAGATGCCTGTGCATTGCACGGAACATCAAGATGCATTTTTTTTACAAAACACCTGTTGTGATTGACCCATGCAGGAGTAATCCCATGTGTAAAAACTAATGATATCTTGAGAATTTTATCGGAAAATGGTATGTTGACCATTTCATCGAAAAAATGATATGTCGAGAAAGATGATAGAGGTGAGGAGGAGTGGGGCGTGGTGGTGACTGGTGGTCGGACTAGGCGGAGGCATGGGGATGGACGGTGCCGGCAGCGGGCACCATGCCAGATTGTTCCAGAGACTTCCTTTTGTAATTGCTCAGCAATGAGGTTGTGGGAGATAAGGATGAATGAGGCAAGGCCTTATCTGTAAATGTGGAGAGAGGTGCGGGTATCTTTTGTAAATTTGTCATAGTTTTCTTTCTATCCGTCAGATATAGATCGGACAGTCTATATTATAAGATGGCATGCACACCATCATCACCAACTCGGTTTTTTCTCTACTCCTACTCCTATAAAAGACTCAGTTGGTGATGATGGTGTGTTTGTCACCCGCCATTTCTGACCATTAGATCCGCATCTAACGGCTGTGATGTAAGTTGTGGCCTTTTGCAACAATTCCCACTTCTCTGCTCCAGTTTACACAAAACCCCTTAGTATCTTGAAACCAACCACATTCCTCCCTTACTTCATCAAAACAGCCCAAAGAATATATTTGGAGTGAAACATAAGATTTTTTTAGTGATATGTATATCAAAAGTAAATTGTTTTCTTTCAAATTTGTGAATATGTATTATTCTACTTTGGATCTGTTGCAACGGATGGGCTCATTGTTATAAAGGTTTATCTCTTGCATTCTCCGCAACCAACACCTAGTGTACTGGTCTGGGCCGGATGCTCGCAGCCCGATGACCTGAGTTCGAATACTGTCCTAAACTTTAGCTTTTTATATATCTTTTAATATATAATACTTCTTTCGCTACTGTACTGGCAGTGGAACCCACAGAGTACTTAGAATACAGGATTAAGGATGGATTTGTTTCTTTTTAACTTTCTGTACGAATCCGTAGCCAGCCTGCAAGTCATGTACACTGTACTGACAGTGGAACCCATAGAGTACTTAAAATACAAGATTAAGGATGAAATTAACTTTTTATAGACGGAGAATCATACACGCAATTAACTCAAATGGATTGGGCGTGAATCTATTATTCTCCAACGGCAACCGGCAAATTTCCTCCTGCGGGCCGGAGTAGGTTTCTCGGTTTGCATGCGGGTTTAATGGAGGGGTTTGATGGAGGCGAGGAGGCGTGTTCAGCCGGGCGTGCAGTGGACCGCGCAGTACTATTCAATTTGACAACTACAACTAGTATATTATAAAAACAAAGAAGAGTAGTAGAGATAGAGATAAGAATAGAGACTAGGGAGGAGCACCATCTACTGCTTCGTGGGCTACTCCTGCGCTCCATTCGGCGGACGCAACGTCCCCTACAGCCACTCCCTCCTGCGCTCCATTCGGCGAGTGCTGTTGAAATTTGGGGAGTGCACTCTCGTGACTGCTAGCAGCGACGACTTCACCGATGATGACTTCTTCCCCGACCTCGGCAACCTCTTCCTCAACGACATGGGCGACAACCTCAACGTAAATGGTGCTGCTCCCGTTGCACCGTATGTGTTTCTGTCCTTCTTGTTCGAAATCGTGGTAGAATTCATGTTTCTAGTCTGTGTCCTAGATTCGATCTGTTCATCTACTATGCTAGTCCGCATGATTAGTTTAATCTCTGTTATAGCCATCATGATTTATTTTGTGCTTATTCGGACTAAATCTCGTAGTAACTTGCTCATATATTCAACTGGCGGAACGCCCCCTACAGCCACTCCCGTTTCATGGACGGCCTAGTCGATGCCTCCAAGGAGCCCTAGTGCCCGGTGCCATTTTGGGGCTCGCCGGCGGACATCGTGCATCACCTGACGCAGGCGTGCGGCGATCACTACTGGCCCTTGGCGAAGAACATCAAGTACGAGACGTGCTACCCATTCACCGTGCCGGAGTCGCTGGAGGATCACCGCCGCCTGCTAGTCTCGGAGGAGGACGGCAGCGTCTTCCTCTTGATCGTGGGCACCGGCGAGGCCCGCGCAGGCCGCCGCCCCATCTCTGTAGTGTGCGTCAAGGGAGACGCCGCTGACGCTGACACTGACACGAGGCTGATGTACGGGTGCGTGCTCACTATTACTACCCCTTGGAGGTACGTGGGCGGTGACACTGGCTACGTCAAGCTGACTTGGACTCTGCCGAGCTGGGACCTTCCCGCCGATGTGGACATGGAAGACGCACGGTATTATTTGACCCCCAACAATGTGCACGGGGACTCCAAGGAGGTTCACCTGGACATCTGCATTATCAAGTTAAATGTTGATCATTAGTCTTCGCTCAATGTAATCCGCTGTCTAAGCATGTGGAGACTTCCATGCATGATCTTGCTCTATTGGAGTATCGGGCATGAATAAAAGTGTATCCATTTATGGTTTTGTCTAGAATCTTCCATGTATGAATTTTTACTACAGTACTGGTGAAAGACTTATGATGAACCATTTCTTACATATCCTCTGCCCCTTCCAAGTCATCCTGATTTAATCCCTCCGTCTAGGTGTATAAGGGCATGGTTAATACTTAAATAGTATAGCCAACTGTTGACTATAAGAAAGTGTCATGTCATCTCTAGCCAACACGTATAACAATGGACACTCAAAAACTAATTCTTGAAGATCATTTCTTGCAAAGCACAATAAGAGTTATTTCTTCACAAGTTTTGGATGCAGGTTGAACAGTTGAACTCTTTTTTTTGCAAAAGATACTTTTTAATCTATTTCACCCGGATGTTTGTGAGCTCTAGAGATGAAATAATATCCGAACAAACCTATTGATACCCGTTACACATGAGATGACCCCCACATCCTTTGTCAAAATAAACAACTCCCCGATCAATGCATTTCACTCTTCCGTGCAACGCACGGGCACCTTACTATAGATTAGTACGACCAAAAATTGAACTAACATTATATATAGTATGATAAATGATGATGCATGTCACCTAAAATTATATCATTGAAAACTATGTTCAAATACGAATCCAACGATATTGTTTTTGTTGACATGCACTAACATTTTGTCAGTTAAATCTTCAGTCAAATTCAATGGGGGATAAACCATGACCGATGTAGTACTAGTGTAGAGGGCGGCGCTGCACGGGAGTCTCACCCCGCTCGTGGCGCGGTAGTAAAGCCTTCATATCACAAAACCCAACCACTCCCAGTAATAAGTGGCCTGGTAAAATAAACGGACAAGCAACCATCACATCCCTCCGTCTTTTTTGCATTTCATCTCTCTGCATTTACTTTCTCCGGTTCATCTCGCACACCTAGCTACTACTCCTAGGGCCAGTTCTTTTGGCGGCTTCCCCAGCTTTTTCCATAAGACTAGTCACAGTGGAGAGTAACATTAAGGCGCCTCACTCATTTATTTGGGCTTCTAAACTACTACTCGTAGTACCTCCGTCCTGGTTTATTCCTCACCATTGTAATTTGTGCTAAATTTTGACCAAAGATTTAACTGATAAAATGTTACTGCATGTGACATGCACTAACATTTCATTAGTTAAATTTATGATCAAAATTTGACACAGATTACAACGGAGACCAATAAACCAGGACGGAGGTAGTAGTTATGGGATTACTAATCTAGAAGCCTAAAAGAACTGGCCCCTAGTACTCCTACTAGTAGTAGTACTCAAGTTGGAATTCCAATTTCACGGCACAACTTGTTAGGCAAAAAATTCAATACAGGGTGTAGGAAGCGGTTTGGGAATTTGCATGCCTTTCCGACCAGTGAGATACTCCGTACAAAGTACGACGGAGAAATAACCACAGAGAAGGAAGCTAAAAGTAAACAATCAACCGAGCATTTTTGCATTTGTTTTGCATTGAATCGTTTCACAAGCTTGACTAGTGCTATTTTTCTACTTTTACAAAAACCGCATCGTAATGTTAAAACGTGCATTTTCACGTACATAAGTAATAGTAGTACTCCCTCTGTCTAGGTGTATAAGTCTTCCCTCCTTCCTGGTCACGGTGCACAACCAAAGATAACTTATTGACCTGGACGGAGGGAGTAGCACAGTCTGCAAGCATATATAGAGAGAGACGTGTGGTGCGATAGTACATAGTAAAGTTTGTGCTATATGCACGTACTTACAAAATGCGTACGAATACACAAGGTTTCCAAACTTTCCCTTTTACATACTTAATTAAGGACGCTAATAATTCCTGAACGTTCGGAATTTATCATTTGCATCCCAAAACTAATAAGATCGCCTTACGAAACAAAAATTATACTCCTACTAAAAGCCACGACGCTCACAGGAGCGCTTGCGGTGCGCCACGAGTGCCCTGGTGCGCGGCCATTTCCCAGCGCGCCGACACAACACCTCTTCCTCAGCCTTGCAAATCGCGAGGTGCTGATTGGCGGCTTGTCGGTGGGCGAGCGCGATCTCACCGGTGTGGTGATCGGGCCGCAACTCACTTGTGTTCTACTCGTGCATAACATCAACGCATAAAACCAGGCTCGGATGCCACTGTTGGGGAACGTAGTAATTTCAAAAATTTCCTACGCACACGCAAGATCATGGTGATGCATAGCAACGAGAGGGGAGAGTGTTGTCCACGTACCCTCATAGACCGAAAGCGGAAGCGTTAACACAACGCGGTTGATGTAGTCGTACGTCTTCACGATCCGACCGATCAAGTACCGAACGTACGGCACCTCCGAGTTCAGCACACGTTCAGCTCGATGACGTCCCTCGAACTCCGATCCAGCCGAGTGTTGAGGGAGAGTTTCGTCAGCACGACGGCGTGGTGACGATGATGATGTTCTACTAACGCCGGGCTTCGCCTAAGCACCGCTACGATATTATCGAGGTGTAATATGGTGGGGGGGCACCGCACACGGCTAAGGGATGAATGATCAATTGTTGTGTCTATGGGGTGCCCCCCTGCCCCCGTATATAAAGGAGCAAGGGGGGAGGCGGCCGGCCTAGGAGGAGGGCACGCCAAGGGGGGAGTCCTACTCCCACCAGGAGTAGGACTCCTACTTTCCTTGTTGGAGTGGGAAAAGGGAAGGGAGAAGGAGAAAGAAGGAAGGGGGCGCCCCCCTCCCTAGTCCAATTCGGACTAGTCCATGGGGAGGGGTGCAGCCACCCTTTGGGGCCTTTCTCTCCTTTCCCGTATGGCCCATTAAGGCCCAATACGAATTCCCGTAACTCTCCGGTACTCCGAAAAATACCCGAATCACTCGGAACCTTTCCGATGTCCGAATATAGTCGTCCAATATATCGATCTTTACGTCTCGACCATTTCGAGACTCCTCGTCAAGTCCCTGATCTCATCCGGGACTCCGAACTCCTTCGGTACATCAAAACACATAAACTCATAATATAACCGTCATCTAACTTTAAGTGTGCGGACCCTACGGGTTCGAGAACTATGTAGACATGACCGAGACACGTCTCCGGTCAATAACCAATAGCGGAACCTGGATGCTCATATTGGCTCCCACATATTCTATGAAGATCTTTATCGGTCAGACCGCATAACAACATACGTTGTTCCCTTTGTCATCGGTATGTGCCCGAGATTCGATCGTCGGTATCTCATTGCCTAGTTCAATCTCGTTACCGGCAAGTCTCTTTACTCGTTCCGTAATACATCATCTCGCAACAAACTCATTAGTTGCAATGCTTGCAAGGCTTAAGTGATGTGCATTACCGAGAGGGCCCAGAGATACCTCTCCGACAATCGGAGTGACAAATCCTAATCTCGAAATACGCCAACCGAACAAGTACCTTCGGAGACACCTGTAGAGCACTTTTATAATCACCCAGTTACGTTGTGACATTTGATAGCACACAAAGAGTTCCTCCGGTAAACGGGAGTTGCATAATCTCATAGTCATAGGAACATGTATAAGTCATGAAGAAAGCAATAGCAACATACTAAAACGATCGAGTGCTAAGCTAACGGAATGGGTCAAGTCAATCACATCATTCTCCTAATGATGTGATCCCGTTAATCAAATGACAACTCATGTCTATGGCTAGGAAATATAACCATCTTTGATCAACGAGCTAGTCAAGTAGAGGCATACTAGTGACACTCTGTTTGTCTATGTATTCACACATGTATCAAGTTTCCAGTTAATACAATTCTAGCATGAATAATAAACATTTATCATGATATAAGGAAATAAATAATAACTTTATTATTGCCTCTAGGGCATATTTCCTTCAGTCTCCCACTTGCACTAGAGTCAATAATCTAGTTCACATCGCCATGTGATTTAACATCAATAGTTCACATCACCATGTGATTAACACCCATAGTTCACATCGTCATGTGACCAACACCCAAAGGGTTTACTAGAGTCAGTAATCTAGTTCACATTGCTATGTGATTAACACCCAAAGAGTACTAAGGTGTGATCATGTTTTGCTTGTGAGATTATTTTAGTCAACGGGTCTGTCACATTCAGATCCGTAAGTATTTTGCAAATTTCTATGTCTACAATGCTCTGCATGGAGCTACTCTAGCTAATTGCTCCCACTTTCAATATGTATCTAGATCGAGACTTAGAGTCATCTAGATTAGTGTCAAAACTTGCATCGACGTAACCCTTTACGACGAGCCTTTTGTCACTTCCATAATCGAGAAACATATCCTTATTCCAGCAAGGATAATTTTGACCGCTGTCCAGTGATCTACTCCTAGATCACTATTGTACTCCCTTGCCAAAATCAATGTAGGGTATACAATAGATCTGGTACACAGCATGGCATACTTTATAGAACCTATGGCCGAGGCATAGGGAATGACTTTTATTCTTTTTCTATCTTCTGCCGTGGTCGGGCTTTGAGTCTTACTCAATTTCACACCTTTAACACAGGCAAGAACTCTTTCTTTGACTATTCCATTTTGAACTACTTCAAAATCTTGTCAAGGTATGTACTCATTGAAAAAACTTATCAAGCGTTTTGATCTATCTCTATAGATCTTGATGCTCAATATGTAAGCAGCTTCACCGAGGTCTTTCTTTGAAAAACTTCTTTCAAACACTCCTTTATGCTTTGCAGAATAATTCTACATTATTTCCGATCAACAATATGTCATTCACATATAGTTATCAGAAATGTTGTAGTGCTCCCACTCACTTTCTTGTAAATACGGGCTTCACCGCAAGTCTGTATAAAACTATATGCTTTGATCAACTTATCAAAGCGTATATTCCAACTCCGAGATGCTTCCACCAGTCCATAGATGGATCGCTGGAGTTTGCATATTTTGTTAGCACCTTTAGGATTAACAATACCTTCTGGTTGCATCATATACAACTCTTCTTTGATGAATCCATTAAGGAATGCAGTTTTGTTTATCCATTTGCCAGATTTCATAAAATGCGGCAATTGCTAACATGATTCGGACAGACTTAAGCATCGCTGCGAGTGAGAAAATCTCATCGTATTCAACACTTTGAACTTTGTCAAAAACCTTTTTCCGACAAGTCTAGCTTTGTAGATAGTAACACTACTATCAGCGTCCGTCTTCCTCTTGAAGATCCATTTATTTTTCATGGCTCGCCGATCATTGGGCAAGTCAATCAAAGTCCATACTTTGTTCTCATACATGGATCCCATCTCAGATTTCATGGCCTCAAGCCATTTTGCGGAATCTGGGCTCACCATCGCTTCTTCATAGTTCGTAGATTCGTCATGGTCTAGTAACAGAACCTCCAGAACAGGATTACCGTACCACTCTGGTGCGGATCTTACTCTGGTTGACCTACGAGGTTCAGTAACAACTTGATCTGAAGTTTCATGATCATCATCATTAACTTCCTCACTAATTGGTGTAGGTGTCACAGGAACCGGTTTCTGTGATGAACTACTTTCCAATAAGCGATGAGGTACAATTACCTCATCAAGTTCTACTTTCCTCCCACTCACTTCTTTCGAGAGAAACTCCTCCTCTAGAAAGGATCCATACTTAGCAACGAATGTCTTGCCTTCGGATCTGTGATAGAAGGTGTACCCAACTGTCTCCTTTGGGTATCCTATGAAGACACATTTCTCCGATTTGGGTTTGAGCTTATCAGGATGAAACTTTTTCACATAAGCATCGCAACCCCAAACTTTAAGAAACGACAACTTTTGTTTCTTGCCAAACCACAGTTCATAAGATGTCGTCTCAACGGATTTAGATGGTGCCCTATTTACGTGAATGTAGCTGTCCCTAATGCATAACCCCAAAACGATAGTGGTAGATCGGTAAGAGACATCATATATTGCACCATCTCTAATAAAGTACGGTTACGATGTTCGGATACACCATTACACTGTGGTGTTCCAGGTGGTGTGAGTAGTGAAACTATTTCACATTGTTTTTACTGAAGGCCAAACTCGTAACTCAAATACTCTTCTTCCACGATCAGATCGTAGAAACTTTATTTTCTTGTTACGATGATTTTCCGCTTCACTCTGAAATTATATGAACTTTTCAAATGTTTCAGACTTCTGTTTCATTAAGTAGATATACCCATATCTTCTCAAATCATCTGTGAAGGTCAGAAAATAATGATACCTGCTACGAGCCTCAATATTCATCGACCACATACATCTGTATGTATGATTTCCAACAAATCTGTTGCTCTCTCCATAGTTCCGGAGAACGGCGTTTTAGTCATCTTGCCCATGAGGCACGGTTCGCAAGCATCAAGTGATTCATAATCAAGTGATTCCAAAATCCCATCAGTATGGAGTTTCTTCATGCGCTTTACACCAATATGACCTAAACGGCAGTGCCACAAATAAGTTGCACTATCATTATTAACTTTGCATCTTTTGGCTTCATTATTATGAATATGTGTATCACTACGATCAAGATCCAACAAACCATTTTATTGGGTGTATGACCATAGAAGGTTTTATTCATGTAAACAGAACAACAATTATTCTCTAATTTAAATGAATAACTGTATTGCAACAAACATGATCAAATCATATTCATGCTCAACGCAAACACCAAATAATACTTATTTAGTTTCAACACTAATCCCGAAAGTATAGGGAGTGTGCGATGATGATCATATTAATCTTGGAACTACTTCCAACACACATCGTCACCTCGCCTTTTACTAGTCTCTGTTTATTCTGCAACTCCCGTTTCGAGTTATTACTCTTAGCAACTGAACCAGTATCAAATACCGAGGGGTTTCTATAAACACTAGTAAAGTACACATCAATAACATGTATATCCAATATACCTTTGTTCACTTTGCCATCCTTCTTATCCACCAAATAGTTGGGGTAGTTCCGCTTCCAGTGACCAGTCCCTTTGCAGTAGAAGCACCTAGTCTCAGGCTTAGGACCAGACTTAGGCTTCTTCACTTGAGCAGCAACTTGCTTGCCGTTTTACTTGAAGTTCCCCTTCTTCCCTTTGCCCTTTTCTTGAAACTAGTGGTCTCGTCAACCATCAACACTTGATGTTTTTCTTGATTTCTACCTTCGTCGATTTCAGCATCACGAAGAGCTCGGGAATTACTTTCGTCATCCCTTGCATACTATAGTTCATCACGAAGTTCTACTAACTTGGTGATGGTGACTAGAGAATTCTGTCAATCACTATTTTATCTGGAAGATTAACTCCCACTTGATTCAAGCGATTGTAGTACCCAGACAATCTGAGCACATGCTCACTGCTTGAGCTATTCTCCTCCATCTTTTAGCTATAGAACTTGTTGGAGACTTCATATCTCTCAACTCGGGTATTTTCTTGAAATATTAACTTCAACTCCTGGAACATCTCATATGGCCCATGACGTTCAAAACGTCTTTGAAGTCCCGATTCTAAGCCGTTAAGCATGGTGCACTAAACTATCAAGTAGTCATCATACTGAGCTAGCCAAACGTTCATAACGTCTGCATCTGCTCCTGTAATAGGTCTGTCACCTAGCGGTGCATCAAGGACATAATTCTTCTGTGCAGCAATGAGGATAATCCTCAGATCACGGATCCAATCCGCATCTTTGCTACTAACATCTTTCAACATAATTTTTCCCTAGGAACATATCAAAAATAAACACAGGGAAGCAACAACGCGAGCTATTGATCTACAACATAATTTGCAAAATACTATCAGGACTAAGTTCATGATAAATTTAAGTTCAATTAATCATATTACTTAAGAACTCCCACTTAGATAGACATCCCTCTAATCCTCTAAGTGATCACGTGATCCATATCAACTAAACCATGTCCGATCATTACGTGAGATGGAGTAGTTTTCAATGGTGAACATCACTATGTTGATCATATCTACTATATGATTCACGCTCGACCTTTCGGTCTCAATGTTCCGAGGCCATATCTGCATATGCTAGGCTCGTCAAGTTTAACCTGAGTATTCTGCGTGTGCAAAACTGGCTTGCACCCGTTGTAGATGGACGTAGAGCTTATCACACCCGATCATCACGTGGTGTCTGGGCACGACGAACTTTGGCAACGGTGCATACTCAGGGAGAACAATTTTATCTTGAAATTTAGTGAGAGATCATCTTATAATGCTACCGTCAATCAAAGCAAGATAAGATGCATAAAAGATAAACATCACATGCAATCAATATAAGTGATATGATATGGCCATCATCATCTTGTGCTTGTGATCTCCATCTCCGAAGCACCGTCATGATCACCATCGTCACCGGCGCGACACCTTGATCTCCATCGTAGCATCGTTGTCGTCTCGCCAACTATTGCTTCTACGACTATCGCTACCGCTTAGTGATAAAGTAAAACAATTACATGGCGATTGCATTGCATACAATAAAGCGACAACCATATGGCTCCTGCCAGTTGCTGATAACTTGGTTACAAAACATGATCATCTCATACAATAAAATTCAGTATCATGTCTTGACCATATCACATCACAACATGCCCTGCAAAAACAAGTTAGACGTCCTCTACTTTGTTGTTGCAAGTTTTACGTGGCTGCTACGGGCTTAGCAAGAACCGTTCTTACCTACGCATCGAAACCACAACGATAGTTTGTCAAGTTGGTGCTGTTTTTACCTTCGCAAGGACCGGGCGTAGCCACACTCGGTTCAACTAAAGTGAGAGAGACAGACACCCGCCGGTCACCTTTAAGCAACGAGTGCTCGCAACGGTGAAACCAGTCTCGCGTAAGCGTACGCGTAATGTCGGTCCGGGCCGCTTCATCTCACAATACCGTCGAACCAAAGTATGACATGCTGGTAAGCAGTATGACTTATATCGCCCACAACTCACTTGTGTTCTACTCGTGCATAACATCAACGCATAAAACCAGGCTCGGATGCCACTGTTGGGGAACGTAGTAATTTCAAAAATTTCCTACGCACACGCAAGATCATGGTGATGCATAGCAACGAGAGGGGAGAGTGTTGTCCACGTACCCTCGTAGATCGAAAGCGGAAGCGTTAACACAACGCGGTTGATGTAGTCGTACGTCTTCACGATCCGACCGATCAAGTACCGAACGTACGGCACCTCCGAGTTCAGCACACGTTCAGCTCGATGACGTCCCTCGAACTCCGATCCAGCCGAGTGTTGAGGGAGAGTTTCGTCAGCACGACGGCGTGGTGACGATGATGATGTTCTACTAACGCCGGGCTTCGCCTAAGCACCGCTACGATATTATCGAGGTGTAATATGGTGGGGGGGCACCGCACACGGCTAAGGGATGAATGATCAATTGTTGTGTCTATGGGGTGCCCCCCTGCCCCCGTATATAAAGGAGCAAGGGGGGAGGCGGCCGGCCTAGGAGGAGGGCGCGCCAAGGGGGGAGTCCTACTCCCACCGGGAGTAGGACTCCTCCTTTCCTTGTTGGAGTAGGAAAAGGGAAGGGAGAAGGAGAAAGAAGGAAGGGGGCGCCCCCCCTCCCTAGTCCAATTCGAACTAGTCCATGGGGAGGGGTGCGGCCACCCTTTGGGGCCTTTCTCTCCTTTCCCGTATGGCCCATTAAGGCCCAATACGAATTCCCGTAACTCTCCGGTACTCCGAAAAATACCCGAATCACTCGGAACCTTTGTGATGTCCGAATATAGTCGTCCAATATATCGATATTTACGTCTCGACCATTTCGAGACTCCTCGTCAAGTCCCTGATCTCATCCGGGACTCCGAACTCCTTCGGTACATCAAAACACATAAACTCATAATATAACCATCATCTAACTTTAAGCGTGCGGACCCTACGGGTTCGAGAACTATGTAGACATGACCGAGACACGTCTCCGGTCAATAACCAATAGCTGAACCTGGATGCTCATATTGGCTCCCACATATTCTATGAAGATCTTTATCGGTCAGACCGCATAACAACATACGTTGTTCCCTTTGTCATCGGTATGTTACTTGCCCGAGATTCGATCGTCGGTATCTCAATACCTAGTTCAATCTTGTTACCGGCAAGTCTCCTTACTCGTTCCATAATACATCATCTCGCAAAAAACTCATTAGTTGCAATGCTTGCAAGGCTTAAGTGATGTGCATTACCGAGAGGGCCCAGAGATACCTCTCCGACAATCGGAGTGACAAATCCTAATCTCGAAATACGCCAACCCAACAAGTACATTCGGAGACACCTGTAGAGCACCTTTATAATCACCCAGTTACGTTGTGACGTTTGGTAGCACACAAAGTGTTCCTCCGGTAAACGGGAGTTGCATAATCTCATAGTCATAGGAACATGTATAAGTCATGAAGAAAGCAATAGCAACATACTAAAACGATCGAGTGCTAAGCTAACGGAATGGGTCAAGTTAATCACATCATTCTCCTAATGATGTGATCCCATTAATCAAATGACAACTCATGTCTATGGCTAGGAAACATAACCATCTTTGATCAACGAGCTAGTCAAGTAGAGGCATACTAGTGACACTCTGTTTGTCTATGTATTCACACATGTATCAAGTTTCCAGTTAATACAATTCTAGCATGAATAATAAACATTTATCATGATATAAGGAAATAAATAATAACTTTATTATTGCCTCTAGGGCATATTTCCTTCACCAATGCACCTGCAGTTAAGTAACTGAAGCAGCGTCCCGAAAGATATGTTGCGTGATTAACGTAGTAACAGCTACGTGGGCATATTTGTTGGAGTAAATTACGGGGGAGGGAAGGGGTGGAAATATTGCTGGTCACAACGGATTGGACGAGCGCGGGGGGAGGAGAGTCATGCATGCAGATTTTTTTCCACACGGGGTGGAGTGGTGGGACCGCCGGAGGGAGAAGGAGAGTCTGGCAAGCATATTGTTTCCACACATGGAGAGGAAAAGATTTGGAGACGAACGGGCTTCCTGCAGGTATGGGGAACGGTGCAAATAAGTCTCATCTTGCATGCCAGGCTAGGTATAGTCTCAAGTCATTAAAAACATACACGCCCCACACATGTTCATATTTCAAGGTGCACTAAATTATTGCATGCGATGGTTAAGGCTGGCCATAATGGTGGTATATTAGCTGGTATCATGCACACGGGAATAGCAAACATGCTAATGTGGCAAAGAATTAAAGAAAAGAGGGGGTTAGAGTAACTAGTGTTCATGCATGCATTGGTAAACACATTTTTTTGTGAAGAATGACAGCATTAGTTGAGTACTTTTGCAGACTACAAAAACTATTCCACCGCCTCTATCTTGCTAAGAGTAGGTGAAATTTTTGAATCGAGCCCTTTAAACTAGAAGGGAGGTAGTAGTACTCTAATAGCTAACCTTGGCCCTGTTTGGATCCATGTGTTAGAGTTAGTTTGGGTTAGTTTGAACTCAACTAACCCAAAAAAATCTAACCCACCCAAGAGGTGCTTATTTGGGGTAGTTCTTCTCGGGACACTAAAAAACACATTTTTCTCTCGCTCTCCCCGCAGCAGATCCCTCCCCACTTCCTCGAAGCTTCTCATCCTCTCCCTCCTCCCTCCCTCTCGCACCGCCAATGAAGGCACCTCGCCGTATCCGCGCTCCATCTAACCCTGTCATCCAAACACCTCTTTCGCTAGAGTTACTTCAGGGTTAGTTCAGGATTAGAATCTTTAACTCATCTAATAGTAGTTCTTATACTCATTATAATCAGTATTGTAGATATTGATATTTTTAGTATAAATTTGGTCAAACACTTTGCAAACGGTTGACCGAAGTAAAAAGGACCAGAGGGAGTATCATGCATGCGGAGTAGGCAAAAAAATTTGCTCATTCATAGCCGGTCGAAGTCTCAAAGGGCGCGACCGCGCGAGGGAGGCGAAGGTCGTGGGAGGCGCGGCGGTTGACAGAATTAAGTGAAGTTACCCACGCGCCGGCATGGCGTGCGAATAGGCACAAGCTATACCGTCAGGCCTACGATATGGGTTAGTAGACATGACATCTAGTGGGTCCCGCATAGTTCTCTAGAACTCTTTGGGGGCTTGCAGCCGTTTATCCACCGGGCAAGCCAGCAACCCCACGCCGTTCGCACGCCCTACTCGTCCCCGTCTTCTACTAGTACAGTACCTTACAACAGTTCGCTCCCAGTCGTCCCGTCCTTTCACATTACACCAGTTCAACTTCTCCTAACCCTCCTCCAAAATCCATGGCCTCCCAAATCTCCATGGTCGCCGCTGAGTACCAGGTTAGAGCCATCACCGGCAATGAGTTCTTCATCATCTACATACGTAGATCCGCGATGGTGAAAGCATGCCTCGCTCGCTTCCTACGCATGTTCAACAGTTCAACGGATGAGTGGGTCGCTGGGCTAGATGTTGAGTACACCACAGTCCTGCAAAGAGAGAAGAAACTAAAGGAGGCAGAGAAGAAGAAGCCCGCCGTGATCCAGGTTTGCGTACACAACGTGTGCTTGGTCTACCACATATGCCATGCCGACGTTGAGTGCCAGGATTTTAAGAACTTCCTCAAGGACGAAAGAGTGAAATTCGTTACTGTAGACTTTAGGAACGACAGGGGTGTCCTGGGTCGGATAGGCCTCATTGTAGGCCAGCCCTTCGATCTCCAGAAGGCAAGCCTGGTGTCCTCCTCTCAGCCTTCAATGCTGACCCTGGCAGCAGCCATGATTGATCCTTCGTACGCTAAACTGAAGAAACCTCACCACGAGTTTCATCATGCATGGGAGTCGAAGACATTAGATGAAGATCACATCCTATATGCAGCAATGGATGCCTACCTTTGTTTAAATATCTACAAGGGTTGGATGAAGAAGCAGAGCCCAGTGTACGGTTCAAGCAAAGAAGTGTCGGCGAAGAGGAAGAGGAAGAGGAAGAGGGACGAGGACGAAGTCGAGGACGTGGACTCGGACTCCGAGTAGGTGGCAGTGCCGTCGCTCATGCTGGTTCTACTGCAGTGTCAAGCGGACTAGTTGCTTAGTTTATTTTCAAGGGTGTGTTGTGCTGAGGCCCCAGCAGAACTATGTTTATGTTCTTTCTTGTTATTTGAACCCTTTAGTACATACAGTAGTACTAGTACTATGTCTTACTACTGTTCTTCTTGCAGTTGGTACTACTGCTCGTATCTTCGTGTTCCTACTGTACTTAATACTTTCATACTAGTAGTATAATTTGGGTCAGTCAATTTGTGAAAGAAGTTCGACAGAGTGAAGGAAAAAGACGGCAGGGTGCCCATGATCTATCTTATGAGTGTTGGGTGTGGAATGCAGTTCACCGAAAAAAAATGGATCGTGCACGGGGTTAAACGGATGGCGGGGGTGGGGGCAGCATGGCGGTGGCAGGCGGTTCAGGGGAGGGCGCGGCAGCGGCGGCAGGCGGTTAGGCGTGTGGAGGGCTGAGAAGATGAACCGTGCATCTATTTTGGAGGTTGAAGAAGCCCTTCTAGCCATCCATGTTGCATCAAACGGCTCACAAGAGTCGACTAACCCAAATTGCTCCTTCAGATTGCAGGATCCACGTGGCATTCAAGGTCTCGAAGGTAGATTCCGTGTCCGCACCCGGTTTGCAGGCTCGACGCGCACGCGCGACCGGCTTCCGCCGTGACAGCCACCATGCGCGCCTCCTCCGCGCGGGCGGAGACGACAATGACATGCTAGTTCCTCCTCGCCGGCGTGCTGGAGCACGCGCTCGTCCTCCTCTTCGTACGCTGCGTGCATAGACGCGGCTCCACCAGCTACTCGCATGCTTGGCAGCGCGGCGGCATCGCGAGGAGGGACTGCAGACGACGAGAGCGGGCGAGCCTTCGGCTTGGTGGCGACACGGCGGTGATGGGCGAGAAATTGTTGGCCGGAGCAGGCGGGCGCCGGCATGCGCAACGGCGGCGGCGGCATATTGATGAGTGAGCGTATGGGAGCTTAGTTTAGTTTTATATAGGGTTGGTCAAACTTAAAAGAAAACCGTACTAGTACACGTAAACATTAGACTTAGGCAGCGCTTTTATTTGTTACCACAGCCACGATACGGAATCCTGTGCAAGCGCGTGAACCGCGGCCGCGCGGCCGATCGAACGGTGTGTCACCGTGTTGCGCTCGAAGGACATCCACCGAACCTTTTTGTGTGTGTGAAAACAATCCCCGAATATTACTCAACTTTTTTTCCGGGAAAAGTTCTTGATGCTACAATATTTCCATACATTTGAATTTAGCTCCAGTTCGTGTTTATTTGGATTTTTACGTTTTAGGTGTGCCCTAGTTTTTTTAATACTGATTTTGTGTGTGTGACTGAGAGAGAACGTGTGTATGTGTCCATATGTGTGTTGTGGCGGAAGGGCAATGTGGAGACGGTGTGCGTGTGATAGAGACATAGAGAGGTGTGAATGTGCAAATGATCATGCATGAGTGAGGCATAGACAGCTGCCGATACGTTGTGTATACA
This sequence comes from Triticum aestivum, assembly GCF_018294505.1. Lineage (NCBI taxonomy): Eukaryota > Viridiplantae > Streptophyta > Magnoliopsida > Poales > Poaceae > Triticum > Triticum aestivum. Next base: position 232,459,854 of record NC_057808.1, on the reverse strand, counting down.
TGAGAGAACGGTCTTCTATTTTACTTGTGTGTGTGTGTGTGAGAGAGAGAGAGAGAGGAGCATCCGTAACACAACAACCATCTCTGTCGATTCGTCCGTCCCTCGCACGATCGCATGTAACACATGCATCAACGCGCACATTTTGACACCCTCACCCGACCCCTGCCCACCTCAAGGCCCGCACATCGCTCTCTATCTCGCACGCACAATCTCTTCGTGAATACCCTGTTTAGAAAGTAGCTTTCCGTCACATACACACACATTTCTCTCCTTAGGTTTGTTTTCTCTCAATATCTGACACACACACACACACAGCACACAGCACACGCACACCCCCTCCCCCGAGCACACAATTCATCCCCATCCAAGGTTATATGGCGACCACTCTCGCTTGTGCTTCTTTGCACCCTAGCATGCACAACACCTCAATCTTCAAAGAGGGCATCGAGGAGATCGAAGACGGCGACCACACTGCGCTAGAGAATGCGGGGCCATTTGGAAGCAGGATGATGTGACGACGGCTGATTGACTCCTCCCCCCACCCTCTCTCTCTCGCACAAAATTACCAATCCCTCTCTCCCCCGCACAAATTTATCAATCCCTCGACCCACAAGATCCTTCCCCTCTCGTCCATGTTTTTCCAGCTCTCTCATCAGACCTGTTGTCTCTTCTCCTTCCACGTGTACAGAATCCGGATGCACACGCATCTCACGTATATTACACGTCTCCATCTTTCTCACAGACCTAACTTCTTCCTCTCTCTCTATCTCCCTCTCTCTGTTTCGTTAGGTTTGTCTCCTACTCTCTCGTCCACATACATACAATCTTTCCCGTCCTATCTGCTCCATCTTCGCAAGCTCTCTCTGCACGTTTCATTCACACATTGGGATATGTTCAAAATGTTGCTTTTATAATGGTTGATGTAGAGTTATTGTTGGTTTTGTTGCATCCTACAAAGTAATAACTATGAAATGCATTTTGATTGTCATTTGACTGGGATTATGCGAGTTTGAGCATGTTGTGAAGTACTATACACCTCGTATACATCTTGGAATTCGACAATGATCGTAATTATTGAATTGTATAGACCATTACATTCGAAGTCAGTAGCCTAATATATTTATTTCACAATTTCAACAAATCATTAATTCACTACATACTAAGAAAACAAATGTGTACACCCTCTGTTTTTGTTTAAGTCTGCATATTAGCATTGGTCAAAGTCAAGTTTTGTAAACTCTCAGAAAGTTTACAACAAAAAATATTAACATATACAATAACAAATAAATACCATTAGATTCATTATTGAATGTACTTTCACATCATACATATCTGTTATGGTAAATGTTTACATTTTTCTATAAACTTGGTCAAACTTTAGGAAGTTTGACTTCGGTCAAACCTAATATGCAGAGTGTACTAGTACTACTCGCTAATTGCTTAGCCGAATCACCCAACACGCCACACGGGGAGTTCAGTGTCACAAAATTTTGAGGTCGGCGGGAAAATCTCCCGCGACCCTGATTCGAGCAGTGGGAAGTTACCATCATAGCCTTCGGAACAGGCCTACGGATGACGGTTGGTAGGGGCTGTTTTCGTAACTTCAGGTTCACCCTACCCAGCCAACCCCACCCCGGCACCCAGAGTAGTACACCTGAATACTCCCCATTTTCTATCCCCACCGCAAAATAGACTTATCCACGGCACCGCAGCCTTCGTGCTCCTCCCCTTCTACATCGGCACACTCGTCCACCGCAGCGCATCTGCCTCATCGACGACCTCGTACGCCGCACTGGAGCCGGTCCACCATCGTCGTCGTAATGGAGCCTCTTCCCCGGCACCGTCTTCCACGGTCTCGGATCTGCTTCCTGGAAGCCGATGCCAAGCGCAGAAGCACCACCATCGTGGACAATGAACTGACTCCCGTTGTCGACCATGACTCACAGAGGCTGCCGCAACCATCGTTCTCCTCCTCGATTGGTAATGTGTGTATTGAATCACTTAGCAGTACATGTGCAGTTCCAATTTTGTTCATACCTACCCTTCAAATTTCCTGGGTGCTATTGTTCCCGTAAAAGTAATTGGTTATAGCCTCCATTGTCCAACAGAATATCTGCTTGTAATTGTGCGTCGCTCCTGTATCGCGCTGTGCTTGGGTAGGTTTTCATCTGCAACTAGTAGTGTGGCAAATGATGGAAAGTTTTTTAGAACTAGCAAGATGCCCATGCGTTGCACACATCAAGATGCATTTGTATGAGTAGTTTATCTTGTGGGACAAAAGAATGAACGAGGGAATGCTGTGGAGAGGGGTGTGGGTATATTTTTGGAAAATTGCCACAGTTTCCTTCCTATCCGTCGGATATAAATCGGATGGCCTATATTGCAGGATGGCAGGAACACCATCATCACCAACTCTTTTTTTATAAGAGTAGGGAAAAAGTAGAGAAAAAAAGTAGAGAGTAGAGAAGTAGAGATAAATATTAAATATAAAATAAATATAACAGTAGAGAAGAGAGTAGAGATAGCAGAGAC